>NW_026848390.1:0-157161 GCF_030435595.1 Desarmillaria tabescens | reverse complement strand
TGCCCTTGTCTCCCAGATCAGATGTTTCAGCCCGGTATTGATCAGCAACTCGCGCCATCCCAGGCGCCCATCCAACAGCCCTCAAGCTCTGGCTTCCGTATTCCATTGCATTCGTCCCTCTACTACCTTCCCACCGCAGGATCTTACTGGACCACCCCCATGCTATGATATTGACGGATCCCCAATGTACTTTGGTTCCGCCATCTTCGATAAATCCGTCCATCCATGCAAGATCGGGCCCTATCTACGTGACCCTTGCTCAGTCCCCTTGGAGGTCGCGAGGTAGCCCATAATGGGCGTTACGATCTACTCCCGTTCGATCCCGATACCATGGAATTTGTAACCACGTCTTACGGATTCATCCCGGCTGGCAGGAGGCCGGTTGAAGGCGGCTACGAGGAGGATCGGATACCGCTGTACCATGGCGTGGCCATGTTCAATAATATTAGAATACCAGGGAAGACGAGCATTCGCTTGTGTGTTGCGATTTGCCAGGTACTGTAGTCGACTAATGTCTTCTTGTTTAGGGCCGGATGTAACGTAACTTTCAATGGCGGTGAGCACGTTGTTAAAACCAACTATGAAATCTTGTGCGTACAAAATGCTTCTTCGAATTGCTTTGAATATTATTTAACTATATCGTCAGGTGCTGGAAGTAATGGTGGAAGTATATAGCTGTACTTGGCTAATTCACATGGCTTCTTTAGGGTTGGATACAACCTGACTTTCGGTCCATGTTGAGCACATTCTCAAATCTGGCTATGAAATCTTCGTACAAATGCTTCTTTGCATTGCTTTCCCAACCGAGATTGTAGCTAGGTAGTCCTACAATTAACTCCTTGTCAAACCTAGGGATGTATTCCAAGGTCACGCCTCGGAACCTTTTAACTTTATAGCCTCGTTTCTCCCAAAGGCTTAGCCGACGAGAAAAAGCCCAGCACCCCTGTGATGAGTACCTTTTCAATAACGGTTAGTCGATAATGTACGTACCTTGCTCTTCCAGTCAAAATCTGGTTGCGTTGTCCTACGTGAAAAAAGCCTAAGATAGAGAGTAAAAAGTTAACAGTTTGAACTTTGAATGTAACAATGACCAGCTTACCTACCAGTAACAACGAAGCTGATACCCATCAACGAGGGCCGAATATTATACCTGAGGAATATATTAGTTAGGTAGCTGTTAACCAAACCGATGGCTCGCTTACCGGTAGTCACGATACTCAGGATTCGCTATCAAGCCCCAACATTGCGGTTAGACTGCAGAGGAAAAGTGACTTGAGCGTGAACGGATTTCTTGTAATGCTGGCGAGGGCTGCCGATATCAACAAACGAGGATATGGCGGCATGTCAAGGAGATGTGTGAAGGCCTTCTCCTCGGAATCATTGGAATGTAACAGCGATATATGTTCCTTGATGACCTTCTCAACCAAGGTGGCTAGGCTGCTGTATTACGACTTACTAATTAAAATAGCCTCAATAAGAGGATGGTAGACATACCCCCGAGCAGGAGACCTAATGCTAGAATCTGCTTGCCACACCCGTGAAATTTAGAAGTCGCAGTAGACTTCTTTTGGTCGAGTGCAAGCCGGCACCCCTTATATATAGGGCAACAACCGCTCTCGGCACGGTCAGCCATCTTCCGAGTCACTGATATCCTTGAGCTCTCCACGACTGATCCTCTACATCCTACAGTCGCCGACGCGTCGCTCTCTTCCCAACCACAGCCACCCCCGCCTCCCATACCATCCTCCGCTCAACGTTGGTGTGACGTCTATGCGAACCAAGCCCCAGCGTTGTTCAAGTTGAGGAGCCACCACCGTTGGGGCTGCAAATTGAGGAATCTCGGCATCAAGAAATCTTGATTGAGGAGAAGAACTTTTGTTTGCTTGTGTGTCTTCAGTCGAGCAAAAAAATTTGCTAGGCAAATGAAGAATACTGGAATTTGAGAGGGGTTTTGTGGGTGTATGCAAGAGTCGTTGCATAGTGGGGGAGACGGAAAGAGTGCTTGATCTCACCTGGGTCCACCACGACTGCCTGAATAGCCCTGACCAGTGCCCTGCCCCCGCCTCTAATTACTCGACCTTGACAAGAAATCAGGATAGCTCAGAGACTTACTCTAGGGCCAAATATATGATGCTAACAAGATATCGAGATGAATGTTTTATACAAACAATAGCCACTGCCCCCCCCCCCCCCCCCCCTTAAACAATGGTACTGAGATGTCGTAACATCTACTTTACGCTATAATTGCCCATTGGGAAGGTAGGCAGTCGTCAGATAGGTAGGTTGATAATCACCATCCTTAACCACAGCTCCTTTTTCTTCGAGAAGTACTACTACCGTCTCATGAATCCCCCCCTGACCATCTACCACGACCTGCATGATAGTATGCAGTCATACCACTATCGTCTTTTGCCATAATATCAATTCTTGCGCTTGCCAGTAAGGCTTTGACAGCTGATGTTCTTCCGTAATAAGCCGCAACCATAAGGGCGGTATGTCCCTCGTGGTCCCTCCTATTCACATCAACCTGACCTGTCTGTAATAGCATCTCAATGATATTTGGGTGCCCAGATTCTGCGGCATAAAATAAGGGTGTCCATTGCGTCAAAGGTGACTGGGCATCTGGATCAACTCGTCCCAAGGGTGTGTCAGACCGGGTATAATGCATAGCAATGGGAAGTGGGGAATCGGCTCCTTTGTTATTCAAAGCAGCATTGATACCAGTTGTCGCAGGCAAGGTCCCAAATACTCCTTGATGAGCATCATAAATGGTACGGAATAATGCTGACTCTCTGAAGTCCAAGATCGCCTTGACCATCTCTTCATGACCTTCACGTGCTGCCTCCATGAGTGGTGTACGTCCTGTCTCCGGGTCAGCCTGATTGAAGTCGACATCGCCTCGTGACAGGAGCAGTTTCACTGCCTCAGGTTCATGAGGATCGGGCCTTCTTCGGTCCAGAAGAACCTTCATGATGTGCACCAAACCATAATGCACTGCAGAGTGAAGTGCCGTGTAGTCTGGGCCGGGATTCGATGTTGCCCTTTCGGAAAGTGTTTGCAACTTGTCTATGACGTGCTACACTGAGGAATGCAATGATTTCATCTTCCAACAAACGTTCCACTGCTCCGTGAGCGTGATATACCCAGAAACAGGTGGAGTAGGCGAGGAACGGATACTCTTCAATTAATTTTTTGGTCATGAATGCCACGGAACCTATGACAATGTATGCAATTGGCCCCGGAATTGGCCCTGGAATGGGGTTTCGGTGGGAGTGGTTGGATATGTGAAGGGCAGGGTTACGCATATACATCAGGCAGGTGAGTGTAATTTGCTTTTGGATGTCAGGGAAAAGTCTGTCTTGTTGAGATATAAAATACTCCTGCACTGTATAATCTAGCAAATTCATCTTCAGCCTATGCGGGAAGGATTAGATTCTTAACACTTATGCACGAATCTCATTGTAGGCGCTGACTTTTGAAAAGGACCTGAGCTTCTGTATGTCCCGTCCATGACAACAAGTCCCAGCACAGACATTCCCAAAATGTTAATGTCACAGAGGTTGTCGGGCTCAAAGGGTTCTGTACCCCATTGCAAAGCCAATGCATGCCACAGCTCCAACACAGTCAAAGGGCGCCTGGCAAAGGCTACCCAGCCAAATATCGCATGTAGGGATGTGCACCGTACCGTTACGGATACGACCGTAGCAATACGACCGTAGACCGTATAAAAATTATTGGCCACAGTACGGTACGGTTGATGTCATATCCGTACCGTGTCCGTACCGTTGTCCGTATACGGACACTTTGACGACGACGATGGATATCTGGTGCCAAAGTGTGAGTACTATATGCTTCTTTTAGGTCATAGGTACTGACCTTTATGGAATAAGATAGTTCTCTGTCCCTTCCTCAATGACCGTATTCAAACCGTATGAATACGGCTGTATTTTGGGTTCGTTAAAGTCATCCACGATATGGACCCGTATCCGTATACACCGTACGTAACCACCATACTACGGATACGGTGCACATCCCTAATCGCATGCGCAAGATTTTTCTTATCATCTCCCTGCTTATTCACTCTCTCAGTAAGTGCCTTATCAAACATGCCATTTATTGTTTTTGGCAGTTTACCCAGTTCTTCTCGGAGCCTACCGCGACTTATAGTCTGGGCCAGTAGATCCACATGTAGCTTTGCCAGAAGGAACCTGCATACTTGGTCAGTGGGTGTAAAGATGCGACTACATGGGTAACGTACATGCCATCAGCCTTTGTCGTGACTCCAGTGCATATCTCTTTGCGCAGAGCATCGTCTTTGCCAATGAGATTGGCAAGGTCACCTCGGGAGAGCCTTTTCGTAACAAACATGTCGATATCCTCATCAGCGGCTCGAATATCCAACTTTGTATCTTTCTCAAACAGCAGTCTTATCTTGTCGAAGATTCTCGATGTCACAAGGAGACGGACTATTACGATCTCATGCTTTATCTTATCTTATCGTCTCCATCGTAATCCTGCTATGCTAGTTCTCCGGACCTGATCGCATTCACCATGTGGGTCTTGGTGTTTAACGCACTGTTGCAGACACTTGTAGTATATTTTAGCACGACCCAAACTGTATTTAAGTAGCCCGGACTGCAGGCTCTTAAACCTCAGTCTCGAAACTAAAGTTTCTTCACCCGATAACTTAGTCTGAACTCCCTCTCGCTCAACTAAGCGATAGCCTCCTTAACGCAAACCTGCGGACAACATACAGCGCCTGACTGAAGCTGCGAGTCACGCTGAGTTGTTTGATCTTGTTTGTGAAATCGGTCGCTAACAATTAGTTTGAGACTTTCCTACTCTTCATCAACAACCACGTTGACAAACAGTAACGAATGAACCCTATCGAACAGTACCTCACCGACCTCTTTGGACTCCAAGGCTTTATTGCCATAGCCTACCTCGCATTCCTATATGGATACGAGCACCGACGAAACCAGGAGCCAGTCTCCGAAGAAACTCTCCCCGTCGAAGCCTCCAACCCGGAGGTTGGACGACCGCACACACCCCCTCCCGACTACGTCGACGATCGACCTGCACCTTTCACCCACTTCATCTTCGTCAACAGCGAGTGGATCACAGAAGACTCCGACTCAGACGAGTCCAACGAGTCCAACACCGAGGTGGAAGGATGGCCGCACAAAGAGGCCCAGTCGTTGAAGAAGAAGAAAGCGAGGAGTCTACGAACAAGGGATGGACCAGCGTGTTCTCTCTCCCATTACCGAAGAAAAGCGAAGGGGAAAGCGAAGGAAGTGATCCCTGGAACGCCCCTTCCCCCACCTCAACAGAAAACTCAGCCGCCAACCCTGGATATGATTCATACGGACAACGCCTCTATCAAAGAGGGCTTAGATATCATCTGGGAGAAGGAGGAGAGGCTGAAGATGGAACTGGAAGCATTCAGATGAAGAAGGCAGCAATACAGAGGAGGACAGTGACAGCGACGAGCTCCCAGGGCCACGCAACAACTGGTCACCTCCCAGGTTGGACTCCAGAGGAGAAACCTGGGGCTACTACTACTACGCCGCGCGATGACTCTTCAGACGACGAAGGAAGCTACCTTCAGCTCGTCATGTCCCAACACCCCAATCATCATCAACGATAGGGCCGGGGAAGCCACTACCGAGCTTGACCGATGTGGCCCCACCTACGATGCAGACGCCAGCTGCGATATATGCAGACAAACACAGGACTACGCCGATGCCTGGCTCATGTACGAAGGAATCCAGCCCCCTGCCTCCGTCACTCCCTACGCAATCTATCTGCTCGCACCAGAGCACCCCATGCAGCCCCAGTCCCTTACATCGCACCCTGGGTATGGGATCGACCCCGAAGACCCGACTTCGATCAGGTCATTCTCAGGGTCAATGAGTGGGCCCGAATCGTCAGAAACTGGAACCATATCGTCACGGGAAGCACGGAGCCTTTCGAGCGAGTCTGACTATCGGACTTAGAAGAAGGCGAAATCTACGAGAACCCTGGAATAGGGCAGACTTCGATCTACAGCAGCAGCATAGGGTCGGAGAATACGGAGAAGAGGACGTTATCCCAGAATTCGTGGAAGGATCTAGTTCGAGAGCCTACTGAGGCCGAGCTAGAAAATATGACATACTTGGAAATGCTGCGATGGATTGAAAGGAAGTTACCACGGGAACTGTCATGGAACAGTTCACCGCAAGGAAGGTACTTCCAGAAGGAAAAGAATTCCCAGATCGGGGCCCAAGTAATTTACCGAGAAACAATTTTTCACACCACACACCCTGTGGAACCAAGTACATCCGGATGACTACACGGACCCCGGAGAGAGGTACCAGGTGCCAGCACCATCAGAAACGTCGAGCGGAAGCACAGTGGACTTGAGCCACCTATCAATCCTCAAAAGGACAGGGTACGTCGACCCCAGCTGGCTATTTGCATGCCACAGGAACCCCAGGAAAGCGCGGGGGCTGCGGCACCAGTACAACCCGCAGCACCAGCTCCTGCGCCACAAGACCCATTAACCCCACATCATAACCCGGCATTACGATCATTACACCACGACCGGCAGCAATCCCTATCCCCCGCTGACCCCGTACAACCACCGAATACGCCGCCACCCTTCATCGTAGGGGTGGCCAACACGAATCCGTGGGGACAGGTGTGAAACCGCAACTCGCAGATCCCCCCCGAGAAGTTCAAGGTGGGAGTCCAACGACGACATAGACCGGTTCCTCAACCAGTGTGGAAGACTATTTCAACGTATTTCCCCAACAATTCACTATGAATGCGCATGGACAGAACCCTAACCGGGTGGTGTGTTTCTGCACATTCCGACTCACCGACGAGGCCTTTGCACTGGTGGAATCATGCCGAGACAAATACTATGAATGAAACATGCGGATACCTGCGATACCCTGCATGGCATGTTTTCAGACAAATCATAGAAAGATCCGTTCCGAACTGACGCGGAAAGTAGAACTCAAGCTACAGGAGTTCAAACGCCTCCGTCAGAACACGTACAAATCGGCGAAAGGGTTCTTCCGCGACTTCGACGCGATCTAGCAAAAGAGTCCGGAAAACGTCACACATGAGCGAGTACATGATCGAAATACTCAAACCGGCAATCCGCAAAAACGTAAAGACCGCCATACCACGCCACGGGAACAGCGCTTCCACGCACCTATGCCGAGTGGAAGTTCCGGGTAGAACAGATGGGACTACAACTATCGTGTGGGACTAGCGGAAGATGCCGGCAGAAGCCAGGGAACGCAGGGACAACAGAACAAGGGAACGGGAAAAGCTGGCAGCTCCGGGAATTCCCAGGGTGACAAGAAGACAGGAACGGGCACCACGTATGGGGGCCAAGGTCAACCCATGGAGATAGATCGTCTCTTGCAAAGGGTGATGCTTCTGCTGCGGCCACAAGGGTCATCGGAAGCAAGACAACAAGTGCCCCAAAGACGAAAGTACGTGGCTCGTCAAGCACCAGCCCAAGTCTTCATCGGCATTGCCCAAATCCGCGCAATGTACCAGCAAGTATTGAAGGACCGAAGAAAGGAGAGGCCTCTGCGTCAAAGGTCGAGGAGGTATAAAGACGAGCTGGCCGGCATAAGCGACAAACGCGCGTCGGCAAAGGACACAATTTCATCTAGTGGTGCGTCACAGAAATCCCGCAGGTCGGACTAATGTACCGCATGTAGTACCTCGAGGCAATGACAATCTTTCACGCTATCACAAAATGAAATTATTCAAGTCGCATAAAAGAAACGGTGTACAGGGGATTTCCACCGTGCTCGAAGGAGAACCCCATTCAAGCTCCTTGGCCACCGGTGCGAAAGCACAAGCAGCGCAGGCTGTGCAAGGTGGCGGGATACCCGGGATCAAAGTCAAACATCGCTCCGTGGAGGGTAGGTACCGGCGCAGAAAACGGAGGAAGAGCGGCCGAGCCCAGTAGTGGGCAAAGGCGCCTCCAGGCGGGAGCGGAACGATGCAGGGCCCTCGCCTGAAGGCGGAACGTACGCACCTGCCCTATGCGGCCAACTACCCTGACCCGACGGAGCCGCAAGAGGGAACGCGAATCCCCAGCAAGAAAAATGCCGCCCCGCAAACAACAGTCCAGACGACCGGGGACATCATCATTTCCCCTCCAATCACGGTACGTCTCCCCTCGTCATCGCTAACACATAATGGCACCGGGAGCTCGTGTCTCTCGGTGGGCGGGTCGGTGGGACCATTATGTGAAACTCCCCATTTGTAATAAAAAACCTGTTTCCCTGGAAGAAGTGCTCGATGAGGAAGACGACTATAGCTATCAACAAAGTCTTAAGTCACAAGGGGAAGACCCGGTGATCCACACTGAGGAGTACCCAGAAGACTACAAAGTCACCCGACCTAGAAGAGGAAGTACTACAACGACAAATGGGACAAAGGGTGGCTTAAGCCCCACAGCGCGGAATGGGTGCGAAGAAAAATGAGGCAGGAAAAAACCCTATGGACGGCAGACTCGCCACCCTTCGGATGTGGGTACACCCCCGACGACTCATCGAGGTGGACGAAGACCTGTAGTAGACCTACTCGGATCTTCTAAAGAAACCTACCCGACAGCGGGAACAATGCTTGCAAACATGCAGAACCTGTGTGCCCTCTCCGCAATACATTCGAGGAGGAAGGGGAAGGACGCGTCAACGTTTGAGACAACTCGAGACCCTAGACAACCGGGACAGGTACACGCTGTCGACGCTCTAGTCGACAGTGGCTGCACCGGAAGCTGTATAAACCGAAACGTTCGTAAAGAACAACAAATGAACACGGGTAAAACTGCCAAAAGCACAGGCGGTATACAACGTGGATGGGAGTCGAAACAAGGGAGGAGATATCACAGAAGTAGTAGAGCTCCGAATGACAATTGGGGACCATCATGAAAAAATCGACCTAGCCGTCGTGGATCTAGGAAACGTACCCCTGTTCCTGGGACATGACTGGCTCAAGCGGCATAATCCCATCATCGACTGGAAAACGGGAGCCGTAACGTTAGCCAGGTGCGCCTGTCGCCAGATACCTTTTCGCCTTCCCGACGAAGATCCGGAGCAGCAATGGGGAACCGAGATAGAAGAGGGAGATACCATCCTGGTCATAGACTTTCAGGAAGCCTTACATGTACGAGCCATGGGGAGCAAAGCTAACGAATTAGCTGCCAAAGCAAACCAAGCCAAGGGGGCCAAGACGTTTGAAGAAATAGTACCAGAACCATACCGGGAGTTCCGAGACGTCTTTGCCAAAGAGAACTTCGACGAACTGCCCCCTCGCAAGCCCTGGGACCACGCCATTGAGCTAATCCCTAATGCTCAGGCCAGTCTAGACTGCAAGGTCTATCCTCTCAATCCGGCCGAGCAGGAAGAACTGGATAAATTCCTAGACGAAAACCTAGAATCAGGAAGGATTAGGCCCTCCAAATCACCCATGGCATCACCATTCTTCTTCGTCAAAAAGAAGGACGGAAAACTTAGACCCGTACAGGATTACAGAAAGCTGAATGAGATGACCATCAAGAACCGCTACCCCTTACCGCTCATCGGGGAATTGATGGATCAACTCAAGGACGCCAAATACTTCACGAAGCTGGACGTACGGTGGGGATATAACAATGTACGGATCAAAGGAGGAGACGAATGGAAGGCAGCCTTCCGAACCAATAGGGGACTGTTTGAACCCTTGGTGATGTTCTTCGGACTCACCAACTCTCCGGCCACATTCCAGTGGATGATGAACGACTTGTTCAAGGAGCAGATTGCAAGAGGAGATGTCACTGTATACCTGGATGACATCCTAATCTGCACCAAAGACAAAGACAAGCATCAAACAGTGGTACGCGAGGTTCTAGCCATCCTACGCGCAAACAATTTATTCCTAAAAGCGGAAAAATGCAAGTTTGAGGTATTGGAAACCGAATACCTCGGAGTAATCATCAGTCAAGGATCGATACGCATGGACCCTGTAAAAGTCAAGGGAATCACGGAATGGCCTCAGCCCACCAAAAAACGAGAACTACAATTGTTTTTAGGCTTCACCA
This sequence comes from Desarmillaria tabescens, assembly GCF_030435595.1. Classification (NCBI taxonomy): domain Eukaryota; kingdom Fungi; phylum Basidiomycota; class Agaricomycetes; order Agaricales; family Physalacriaceae; genus Desarmillaria; species Desarmillaria tabescens. Next base: position 147,071 of record NW_026848390.1, on the reverse strand, counting down.
ACTTCTACCGAAGATTTATCCGAGATTACAGCAAGCATGTACGACCCCTAACTCAACTAACGGGAAAAACGGAATGGAAATGGGGAACAGCTCAGGAAAGCACGTTCCAGGAAATCAAAAGAAAGCTAGCTGAAGAGGTGGTACTAGCCATACCCACACGAATGGGCAAATACCGCGTAGAAGCAGACGCAAGCGAAGGAGCGATAGGGGCAGTCCTATCCCAAGAACAGGAAGGAAAATGGAGGCCAGTAGCGTTCCTATCCAAAGCCCTAACAGTCACGGAGCGAAATTATGAAATTTACGACAAAGAGCTCCTGGCAATCATGTTGGCCCTCGAGGATTGGAGACACTACTTGATGGGTGCCTATCAGGAATTTGAGATCTGGACGGATCATCAAAACCTACAGTATTTCCGCAAACCCCAAAAGCTCAACCGAAGGCAAGCCCGATGGGTAACGGAGTTAGCGGAATACCACTTTACGCTGCACCACAAACCAGGAACGGCAAACAAGAAAGCCAACCTACTATCCAGGAGAGCAGACCACGATCAAGGAGGGGAAGACAACAAGGAAATGATAATGCTCAAACCAGAAATGTTCAGAGCTTTAGTCATGCCAGGAGAAGAAGAAATCCATAAGTGCATTCGAACAGCCCTAAGGGACATTACCAAGTGGGACAAAGGGATCGAAGCATCCCTTCATCACCCCCGAGGAGTGACCCAAGAAGACGGCCTAATGCACTACGATGGACGGTTATACTTACCTCGAGACGCCAAGCTGCGAGGAGAGCTCATCGCCATCCACCACGATCACATTACCGCTGGACATCCCGGAATAGAAAAAACCAAGGAACTCGTACAACGAGAATACTGGTGGCCGAAACTAAAAGGCGATGTAGAACGGTACGTGAAGGGTTGTGAAGCCTGCCAGCGCACCAAGACAAACACCCAACGTCGCAGAGCGCCACTACACCCACACGCTGTACCTTCTCGACCATGGGAACATATCACGGTGGACATGATAGGCGAATTACCCGACTCAAATGGGTACAATGCCATCCTCATGATAGTGGATCGGTTCTCAAAAGAAGTCATCCCGGTGCCATGTTCGACCGAGCTAACCTCAGCAGGATGGGCTAAAATCCTGCGAGACCACGTATGGGCAAAGCATGGAATGCCTCAAAAGGTGATCTCGGATCAGGGACCCCAGTTTGTATCAAAATTCATGAAGGAGCTGTATGACATGCTACACATACAAGGAAACCCTTCTACGGCCTATCATCCCCAAACCGATGGACAGACGGAACGGGCAAACCAGGAGATTGAAAAGTATCTCCACATATTTATCAATCACCGACAGAATGACTGGAGCGAATGGCTACCTCTCGCAGCTTTCCAACACAACAACCACAAACACTCTGCGACCGGTTATTCGCCGTTTGAAATCAACCATGGACAAAAACCACACCTAGCCCCGCTGACGATCAAAGAAGGTACCAACCCAGCCGCTAGAGAATTTGTGGCTGAAATCCAAAAGATCCATGAACAAACGGCTAAAGCATTAGAGAAGGCAGCGGAAATCATGAAACGACAATACGACAAGCACCAATTACCGGCGGTGGAATATCAACCAGGGGACAAGGTATGGCTGGACTCCACAAACCTCAGCCTTCCGCGACCAATGAAGAAGCTGGGCGACAAACGAGTTGGGCCGTTCAAAGTGCTATCCAAACATGGCGCTTCAGCATATAAATTACGCCTCCCCCCAGCTTGGAAAATCCACGATCGTTTCAATGAGAAACTCCTCACCCCATACCATCCGCCGGAGTTCCCAATCCAAGTACAGCCTTTGCCGCCACCACCGGACCTCATAGACGGACAGGAACAATATGAAGTGGAAGAAATTGTGGACAGAAGAGAAAGGGCAAGAGGAAGGGGAAGAAGGCGCGGCACCGGAATCGAATACCTCGTCAAATGGAAGGGATACCCAAGGGAGGAAAATTCCTGGGTAGATGAACAAGACCTAGATAACGCAAGAGACGCTATCGAGGACTTCGAACAAGTCTCATTTATCACTCGACCTCCAGCGGAGTGGTGGGAAAACAAAGACGAATCCGACTCTTGGTCCGAACATGAATCAGTAACCGAGTCGGAAACGGACCACCCCTTGGTACAGGCAATTCAAGAATACCTGATAAAACCAAATGCGCCCTCTCTTATAGGAGCCTATCTTCCGAAACCAAGTTATGTCGCAGTCGGGACGACTGCCTTAACAGGGGGGTAATATTACGATCTCACGCTTTATCTTATCTTATCGTCTCCATCGTAATCCTGCTATGCTAGTTCTCCGGACCTGATCGCATTCACCATGTGGGTCTTGTGTGTTTAACGCACCGTTGCAGACACTTGTAGTATATTTAGCACGACCCAAACTGTATTTAAGTAGCCCGACTGCAGGTCTTAAACCTCAGTCTCGAACTAAAGTTTATTCACCCGATAACTTAGTCTGAACTCCCTCTTGCTCAACTAAGCGATAGCCTCCTTAACGCAAACCTGCGGACAACATACAGCGCCTGACCGAAGTGCGAGTCACGCTGAGTTGTTTGATCTTGTTTGTGAAATCGGTCGCTAACACGGACATTATCCCCTAACGACCTCAATGTATCGATCAGCTGTCCTTGCCCTCCATCATCGTCATTGAACTCATCCAACGCATCCAGGACAATGTAGACATGACCCTTATACGATCTCAGCTGTTTTGAAAGTGTGTCTGAAAGTGTGAGGTCCGACGGCTGTCTTCTACCATTATTGACACACTCTTCGATGTAGACAGATTTGGAGTGGGAAGAAAGCCCCTGAGATTGGATTGTTTGTTTCAAGAGACTGCAGACGATGGTTTGGGTCGTAGCTGGCTCTTCATAGTCACAAAAAATGCACAGAACAAGTGCCTTTCTCGGACTGACCAGTGTTTCTAAATCTTCAACAATGATGGAGGCTAGAACCGACTTTCCGGCACCAGCTATAGGATACGTCAGCTTCAAGCCTCCAACAGAGCTGAACAAGAACGTAGAACTCACGTTGGCCAGGACACCACAGGCAAGTCGCCGAAGGACCATCTTTCCAGTTCAGAAAGACTGGGGAAGTAAGAAACCGCTGTCCGGTGCCTTCAGTGCACTTTTTTAGTGTTTGCTCTTGAATAGACTTGTAATCCACATAGCCTGCAGTAAGCCATTTTTCCATTTCCGCATCCTCTGTTCCTGCGAGGTACACATGCATCAATGTTCAGCACAACAATGAATCTTGACGATACACGCACTCATCTGTAACTGCTCCGTCTTTCGTATGAAACCATCGAACGTGCCCTTGAGGTCTGCGACCATGTCTTTAATTGCATGAGATAACTTGCTGTATACCAAACTTAGCCTCCGAGAGTTGAACGAAGGAGTCACTTACACGTCGTCGAGCTGCACAGCGCTCATGACCAAGGTCTTGAAACGTTCGATCTTCTGCAGATCCTCTTCCACGCTCGTTTTGGTAAGCGTCCAAAGCAGCCTCTTTTTCACTTTCTTCCACTGAGGCGGATCAATGACCAGCTTTTTATCGAGTTCCTTGAATAACTCCGTAAGCTCTTTGAAAAGACCGCCCGGGACATCGTCTCGAGCATCGTCCGGAGGTGGGAACAACCGCTTCAATGTCTCTAGCCACGGGTCATTTTCGGGCGACAGCGACATGAGCTCTTTTATGGCGGTCAGATAGATCCTCAGATACTCTAGCTCCTTCGAGATCTGGATCATTTCTTCAGGTGCGTTGGATACGTCCTTAACATAGCTGATGAGAGTAATGATGTTATTGATGACGGCGGTAACGGACGAAGCGGCTCCTATGACCTCTGACATGGTTGGTGGTGAAGAGCAAGGTTGTAAGCAGACAGGTCGCAAGGCGCTATGGCCTTGTGGTTGAAATCGAAGCCACAGCCTTACAGGAACCGGATCAATGGCGTTGTGCGATAATCGCAGCATATAGATACGTGTTGACGGCATTTCCCATCATCATCCGTGTTCTGTACTAACTTTGACTGGATATTAGGCCAGGATCCGAATATAACATAAGATTCGAGGCTTTATCGATGCCACATACTAGAACGGCAGGTGCTTAAGTCAAGACTAGACAAACTAGACAAAATGTTTGTGGGAACACGAACCTATTTTAACATACCAGTCGAGATCGCGAACCCATCCTAACGTATACCCGGCGACATCTTCATCTAGCCGTGCTATTTCTAGAGAAATACTCGACGGGACGAGACTAGCGGCAGTAATTCCATTGCAGGAGTTCTATGGGTATCCGAGGAACTGGAGATCATCCGGTCGAGATCAAAAAAGTTCCGAGAAAACATGTCGTGGTTTGGTTATTGATTTGGAGCGATCATGCCGAATGTAACGCTGTGATATGATCATGGTACTTGGCTTTCATCATCGTTACGTTGAAACAGAGGTGATGCGGTCTGCGAAATACGGGTATCGGAAGGTGCATCATGGGCATCATTTTGAGAAAGTGCCTGGGATGTAGTGCAGACCCCAGCTCCCCGATTGAAATTCCGAGCATGCTTGACATCCCGACGGACACTGCAAGTTGTTTGAAAAGGAAGGGGCGATGACTACCGTGAGGTCAGGGGGCCAATCTGGCGAGAGGTCAATAAGCGATTAGAAGGTAAAAGATCGAACTAACACGGAGATGAATTATGGTAGAGACTTCCTATCGTGTCCATTCTGTGCGAGCCGATCTCTCGACGTTGTATCATTGTTCTTCAGTGCAGCTTCCATGCGGCACATAGAACTGAGTATTTTCACACTTAGCGAATCCACGGCAGGAGTTACGGCGACTGACCAGCTTACTTGATAACGAAACAGAGATCACAAGTTCTCGAAATCGTGAAGCGAGATGTTGGGTATCGGGACACGGCTTTCTGGTTGTACCCAATAAAGGTCTATGCGCCATACAAAATCTGCACGTAAATAATTCAGTCTTTTCTGAACTCATGTAACGATAAAGAAATGTACGGCTCGATGATCATGGTCTGGGAATGGGTTGTAAGGGAGCCTACCCTCGCGTCTCCTTCCTATTCACATGCACCCACGTCTTAATCACCCCACCCTCCGCAGAGTATCCATGGTCCGGATGACTTTTATGAGGTCAAGAGATCTATTCGGCAAAAGTTCAGTAAGTAATTGGGAGGTAATCGATCAAACTAACATGGAGCCGTGTTATAGTATTTGGATAAGTGATGGTTGCATTCCCTGTCGGGTTAACTCCATACTAGTTGATGTAATCGTCGTTCTTCAGTACATCGACTTTCACATAGAGCTGAACGTTTTCATGTCAGCAAAATTTTCATTGCAGTAGTTGATGGAGGATTATACTGAGGGAATGGAGGAAGAGAAGCGCGAAGAGCAGAGTAGCTGACGCGAACGCGGAGGAATGTCTTGTGGGCCGCTGAGGGCTCACCACTTGCGACGTGTGTGAAGGACTCGTGCTTTTGATAATCTTCTTTAACTATTATGAACTGCATATAAAAGTGATGTTAGTACAAGTTCCACGGGACTCATATCGTGGACATACTCACGTAGAAGAAGTCGTAGAATGATGCCGAATTCTGTTGCTCCCAGTTTCCTCCTCTAAAGCTGTCACGGTGACGCGTCATCCGCGTGAACCCAGATTCAAAGAGTCGTTCCAGTCGAATCGTCGCCACTATCGGGATGTACAAATACAGAGCTTTTGAGTGCTGGTTGGAAGGATCCGAATTCTGGTGTGATGGTGGTGCAATGGGTTCGGTGACTCTGAATCTTCTGTGCAGCCCAGGCTAGGCTCCGAGGGGTATCTTGCATTGCATTGCAGTGTGAGCCGCCAGGCTGAAATAAGCGAATATGGAGGTTTTAGACCGCCAAGCCAGTAGCATTAGAGCTAGCGGCGCCATTCAGCGAAATCACACCCCTCAGGACGATGACTGCCCTCAGAGGGCCTCTGGACTGTCAACCTCTTTCACTCGTCCCTTGTCATCCCACAGTCACAGACACGTCCCTCCCCTCCCGCTCTCCACCTTGAATCCTACCTCCACCCAAAATGAACATGGTGTCCTTTCGGCCTCACGAACCAGGATCCGAGCATCGTTCAAATCGCCAGAGTCGAGATTACAGATGGAAGAATTTCTGCATGTCGTCAGTCGAGCGAAGCTTTCGCAAGACAGATATATGGTGAATGTAGGAGATTGAGAGAAAGGCCGTGTGTGCGCAATTCGAGTCTTCGATGATAGTAGATAGTAGAGAGATGGAAGGAGAGTTTCGATCCCCTCTCACGATAGACGAGTACTTTGTTCTCGGTCCCTTCAGATGGCTGAACACTAAGTAGACGCGGCTTGTGGGCAAGTAGGAATCAACGATTTCGGGAGAAGGACCGGTCCGCCGCGGTCCTTCAGCACAGCCGCCACGTGAGTCCAAAGCCGCATAGGCCGGTCACGACAAAGTTTGAAACTTGTCGACCACATTCGTTCTCTCTCCCTCACCCAACCCTCTTCTGCATGCTGACGCGCCTTGGAAAAATACAGGAGAGATGATTTGGAAGGTAGACAGGATTCGGTGCCGTGCGTGCTTAGTGTAGGCTGAGAAGGGCATTGCAGGTACGTTCCGCTATGCTCCTCGCACTGAATTCGTATTGAGGTTCATTTTATCTATAGCCTTTGAAATGACTTTTCAATAGTTGTTGCCCATCTTTATCGATAATGTCGCCAAGAAGCAAGGGTTCCTCCCGGATGCGTCGCCTCACCTTCCAGAGGTTCCAAGGAGGAACATTTTTCATGCGGAATTGATGGATACCATAGGGCGACACCGTGATGTACATGGCCGGATGCACAATTACTCGTTCTGGGGGATCCGTAGGGTGGCCGTGCTAAAGGGCGGAACGTCTAAGACTCTTTGCGACTTGAGACTCAAACGGCAACACCATGGTAGAAATCGCATCCATTACTGCCCTTATCCAAAAGTCTCGCACAGTCATCAAGTATCTCAAGGATGTACAAGACGCGCCTAAAGAACGCAACGAGCTCATGAGGGAGCTACGGCATATGGAGATCCACCTGTCTACCGTGAAAATAATCACGTCGCTATCGACCGCAGGCGACCCGTGGCTGATGATATTACAGCAATTGAACGACCCTTTCAAAGAGCTTAGTGGATTACTTGCTGGAATCGAGAAGGATCTGAAGGTTACCTCGCTGTGGTGGAAAAGGGTGGCGCCGAGGCTCCAGTGGTCATTTGCTGAAGAGAGAGCGCAAGAGGATTTGAGGAAGGTTGAGGATATCGGGTCGTTGGTCATGGATGTCGTTGGCCAGCACGAGGCCCTGTAAGTGATTCTTACTATGCTTGACACCTCAGAGGCTAAATTTGGTATACAGCGCATTCTCTCTCAATGTTCAGCAAAAGCTATGCGACCTTGAGGGCAAAGTAGACGCTATTCGAGATGTTGCTATGAGTAGACAGAGGGGTATGTTCATTCTTGAAAACTCCAGTTTGGATTGTATACTGATGCATACATACATCACAGACAAAAAAGCCGAGGTAGCCGCTTGGCTCAGTCCTCTGGACTACAGTTCCATTCAACGCGGCAAGCTGAAACAACATGTTGCGGGTACCGGACAATGGTTCCTCGAGGCACTCCAGTTTACGAGTTGGCTTGATGGTACCGCAAAGTCCTCCACTTTGTGGTGTCCTGGCGATCGTGAGTCTCAGGCCAGACTCCCCTAAGCGTATTTGCACAAACTCATGAATTTCGTAGCCGGCACCGGAAAGACAGTCCTCGCCTCCGTTGTTGTCGCTCATTTGTGCGAACGGACCGAGTTTTCCAAAGAATACATCCCCGTCCTTCGTGTCTTCAGGGACTACCAAACCTCGGACGCCAAGACCGTGCCCGATATAATTCGTTCCCTGCTAAAGCAGTTGATATACACACAGAACGAGCTCTCTTCCACTCTTGAATCCATGCACACCAGGAGCCTCAAAGGTGCAATGGATCCTTCCCTCGGTGAACTCATGGAGGTTCTTTCTCTCCATCTGGAAGGCTATCCTTACGTGTATATCATCTTTGACGCCTTCGATGAATTCGTTGACAATCAGAAAGAGTTAGTTTCCGCTTTGAAGTCATTCGGGAACAGAGTCCGTCTCCTCGTCACTTCGAGAAACAAACCAGCCATCCAACGGCTGTTTCAGGAAGATGAAGAGTTGCCTATTCGAGCAGACGACGGCGACATCCGGAAATTGGTGATGAGTAGGCTTCGTGATAATGACCGTCTCCGTATTTTCGTTAGGGACTGCGACGCCCTGCGCCAGAACATACTCGCTATGGTCGTGGAGAAGGCCCAGGGCATGTAGGATTTATATCCTATTGATTTCCTTTCAGTCACTAACACCGTTGTGTTTCTGTAGGTTTCTCCTAGCAGACGCGCATCTGAGTTTATTCGCCCATAGCGAGGATCGTGGCGACCTCATTGAGAAGCTCCAGAAGCTTCCAGAAGCCATCGCAAGCACGTATGCGCATTTGTTGGAAAGGGCCGAACATCAGACCGAGACCGAGAAGACCCTCGCCTATAAAATATTCGGCTTGGTCGCCTTTTCCCAGCGGCCCCTAACGATCCCGGAACTACAGTATGCATTGGCCGTGCAAGTAGGAACGAAGAAGCTTAACCGCCATAAAATCCTCGATTTCGACCTTATCTCAAGTGCTTGTGTCGGGCTTGTCGTCGTTGATGGCGAAGAGTATGTCAGGTTCGCACGTGAGTTAGTCCTCATCTCAGTTTCTCTCTTTCCTGAATGATTTGCTAGACCCTACCTTCCGCGAGTACATTCTCTCTCAGCAAGCCGGAAAATTTGCAGGCATCCACGAACATATCACACGCCTGTGTCTAACCTACATGTCATTCGACGTATTTCGCTCTCCAAACGTCCTCCTCTCTGATATCTCCGCAAAGTATCCCTTCCTCAAGTACGCGTCAAATCACTGGGCGGTTCATGCTAGGAAATGCGCTCGGGGATCCGTGGAAGAAGAGATCCTCACCTTCCTAGAGACTCGTACACAAATCGCTCTGTCATTCGAACAACCACCAGACTCGGAACCTGAAATACCACGCACTCTTGCTTGGTTTGCTGCTCATCATGGCTTGGTCCATGTCATGCAGATCCTATTGGATCGAGGGGTTGATCCGCAGCACGAAAACACCTTGTGTGTCGCCGCACACGCAGGGCAGATCAGCGTAGTGAAACTATTACTGTCGCGAGATGACGTGGACATGAACCAGGCGAACAAAGTCACATGTCTTCGCCACTATCAAAATGGTATTGAAGTCAAGGATGCTCATCCCACGTTTTGCACACCCCTTGTTGCGGCGGCTTCGAATGGACACGAACGAACTGTCAAGATGCTTCTCAAGTCCCGACGCATGGCGTCATTGAACTTCTTGCCTCCCGATGGACCCACGGCGCTATCAGCAGCCGTTCTTGGTAACCACGTCGGAGTGGTTAAGCTCTTGCTTCGTCAGCCTGGCATCGACACCTCTATCCGGATCCTAGATGAGACTCCGCTTATGCTTGCCAAAAGGATGGGCCGAGACGATGTTGTGAAGATGTTTCTCGAGCGGGGAGATGGCGATGAATGGTCTGTAGTGTATCTCGGATCCAGGTTTGCCGATTATCTCTTTTCTCCGATCTTCACTAATCTATAGCGTCAAGGATATCGAACATGAGTCGTTCAAATCTCCACATTGCAGAGTATCGTTCCTGAAATTCAAGAGCAGATTCGTGTAAATAAGCACAGGGAAGAGAATAGCACAAGTCAGATATGCGATAAATAGATACGAGATAGCAAACGATCCTTTTACATGGTACAGTTCGACTTCGGCCGTAGGACCTTCATGAAAGAAACAATGCGTAAATTGAGCCTTGCTGTTTTCAAGTGTCATTAGCAGGCGCTCGGATGGTACGAAGGAAGCCGATGCCGTAGAAAATGAAGGCAAAAGGATGGGGCGATCAAAAGGATGAGGTAAACGTGGTGGCGGGGAGATGAGCCATGAGATCTTGAGATATGAAAGCAGTGAAGGCTTCGAACTCGCATCCAGATATCGCTCTCTAACCTCCACAGAGGACTGGTTTGCGTCTCGTACTCCTTCTCACGCCTCCGCATGCTTTTCTCACAGCTCCGCCCAAAGGCTCATACATCCCCTCCATTCCATCATCTATCCTGCGCCGAACCTCTCAAAGGGCATGCTCGACCCTCCGAATCTGCTGCTTCAGGTCTGGCCGCGACAATCAGTACGCTCACGAATCGGAGCCCTTTCACATGGCGGGACAAATGCCGTCGAAAAGACTGGAAGAGGACCATCTCTCTAGCTTGGATATGGAGTCTTGGATAGAATCGACATTTTTCAAGCTCGAGCCCGATGACTTGGTCAACACAACGCCGCACTTGGGAGCGAGTTATCCAGAGTGAGCAGCGTGCTGTACCGACTTCTCTGGCAACGTCGAAAGGAGTCGTAGGTGTTCGACAATGAAAGATGATCTCTATCAACAAGAGCTGGGATGTATCGCAGAACAGTAGTCCCGAAGAGGGAAGGAAGACGCTATCTCTGGTTCCGTGAGAAACAGTGCATCATGCTGAAGCTTTCCAGACTGTCGTGGTAGACTTCATATATTCCATGCACGTCTTCTCCGCCATCCGTGTAGTGAACACTATCTTTTTCTTCGACAGCGGGGGGGTACTTTACACACAGGCTCAATTAGATGTATCTGCTCTCGGAACGTATCCTGCAAACGATAGTTCTTGATAATAGGAAGAGAGAAAGAAAAGTACGGTTATCAGTGATGATGGCAGAGCAAGCGATCGTGGTACCTCTGAAGGCATGATTCCGTTCAATGACAGCTTTGACTGAAACTGTGCGGCCTGTTGAACAGCTATCTCAACAAGCCCGTCGAAGCGTGATATCCGACCCCAACCGCTCAAAATATCCTTTCGGATGATCAAGCCACGATCTTCCAAACGCATATTCCAGACGATGAAGATACTCCGCCTCGTACCACTGATAATTACCAGCAACAAAAAGCACGAAAAACAGCCATGATTTTGGTAAACGGCATTCTTTTATGACTGCCCTTGCAAATAAAACCATGTTCGCGTACTCAAACTATGGAGGGAACGCGCCGGCCATGCCCCAGTCGACTAACCAAACGTCGCCCCTCTTGTCCACGATAATATTACGCATATTAAGATCCATATGGCATAGAACTGGAGGATGGGAAGCGTCGAACATGGGATACAGATGTGGTTTGAAACTCCCGTAGTTCATATGCAGGTCTACGAGGAGGGAGTAGCGGAGGTGGTCGAACCAGTCCGCCATGGCACTGTACGACTCGAAAGGTCCCGCCCCGGTTTCGGAGAAATTATATCCGCTGCATGCCAAAGCCTTATCAGTGGAATCGAATGGGCCTGGGACGTTGGGTCGGGGAACGGGAACATGGTGCAGTTCCCGGATGAATTTCCGCAGCTTCCATACAGTCCATAAGCGATTCCACCAGCTCATCTGTGGCCATGTCGTCTCCATTACATCGCCGTCGATGAAGTCCATCACGAGCCACATCGAATAACAGCCTGACAATGATTCTTTCTCGTGCATAGGAAGAGTGCGCCGGACCTTTGGAATGCGGATGGACATCGACCGTGAGGATCGCATTTTTTCGCGACAGCGTCTGGGGCGATTCTCCGTGCCGTGGCAGGCATCCAGCTGATACCTGGGTTGTGTCTGATCCCGACCACATCGTTGCGGCTTACTGCTACATCGATAAGCACTTTGACTTGGTCGTCGGTCAATAAATCGATGGATGAGGAGAGCTTGTCCGGCAGTTGGCGGCTGAGAAAAAAATTAGTTGCAGTTACGCGACGAAGAATCGCGAAACAAGTCGTACGATGACATAGATAGCCCCATAACGTCCGGAGTAAGACTTTTCACCGTTTCCTGAAGTGTGGAAGCTCAGAATCAGGACATTAGGATGAGGCGGCTCTGAACAAAACAAGGAAGAAAAAGATGGTGGCGGTCACTGGTCAGGTTTGCATCCTCCTATGTTATCGAGCAGGAGGACCTCTTCTTCGCACTGCCTGACATAGTGCACAGAACCATACGACGCCAATGGTTTCGAGCTGATTAGCAACTACCGTAACACACGGCCCAAAAACTCACCTCAGAGTACCGTCCATTCATGAGAACCTTGGCCCACTCGTTGAAGACAGCGCCAAACACAGCGCGCACAGCTCGTTCGTCAGAGAAGCCAATAATAGAGAAGAGATGTGCAGTGTGAACGGAAAGCGCAAAGAATAAAAACAGGATGGCAAAACATCTAGAATCCGTCAAGAGAATGTTAGCCAATCCAGTCGGACTTGCTGGAACCGGTTTGGGTATATCGAAGGTATCATTACTAGGTGATTTAGGAAACGCCGGGGTGGACATAGTGGACCGTGGCTGAGATCTGAGAAATGAGCCGGACCGAACCCGGCGAGTAAGTTCAAACTCCCTTTTCGTCTCCCATCACCGAGGACTCTGCTTCGACTCGGCAGGCGCGCCCGTGAAGCCCCTCAAAATCGTTAACATTCTGGCATGTTTGCTTAGACTAGAGAAAATTTCTCAGATGCTAAGACGCGCGCGCTTACAGAAGCCATTTCCTTCGTCAACAATTACCGGGTGCGGAAATTTCTCACTTTGTGCCTCCTGGAATAGCGGCTTCCCAGCTTGAACGGTACCCGGAAGACATGTCAATGCGACGGAGATGGGCTGGGAGGAAGGGAGGGACAGTCGACATTGTGTCTGGCTGACGGATGGAAGGGACCTTTCTCCGAAAACCCCCATTATCCCGTGTGTTGCGTATGTCCGCCGTCGTCATCTCGTTGGGCCTGCACTTACGCGACTTTCATGTACAGATCGTGATAGTCATTCGCCGAGAGGAAGACTGTCAAGACGTACGACCAGAACGGCTCCTTCGGCAACACGAACACCAACTCCAAGGAGAGCCTGTTCATTGGAAATCTCAGCACCATTCCCTTGTAGCCAAGTCTATTCTCAACTCTGCATCCCTAACAATGGCGGCCTCTCAACTTCAACGACTCTGGAACTTGGTTTACATAGACGACACGTCAACATGTTAATTTTGAGCAGAAAATGGCCTGGAAGGGAGGTCGGCGCGGCATTTAGCTTTTTATGGGCGAAGAGAGGGACAGGAGGGGAGGTCAGTGAAGAGAGCTGACCATGCTAAGAGTTCCCGATGTTCTGTGCAAGGTTCAGCTGGAGAACGTTCTTAGTTGTATGAGTCTTGGGTATGTTCACTATTCGCATCTCGCTGAAATATTATTGGCATGACTAGTGCCCCAGGTAGCCTGCTCATCTTCATCTAAGAAAGGGCTGTCGAGAAGCTCAACGTTTCCGGAACACTCCAACGACTCCAAGGAGAGGCCGTTGGCTGGCAGTATTTTTTGACGCGTCCTCGTCTGTTGGTGGGGATCCGTTCCCGTCATCAGTACTACGCGAGACATCTTTGCATGTCTCTTCTTCATCCCTTGCCTCCTTCGTTCCCTTGATCCACACCACCGAAACTTTCGAAGACAACCTCACTATCAAACATCACTCTGTTCATCATTCTCGCAGCCCAGTTTTTCTAAATACGAGACGTAGTTTTCCAACCCCATAGACACGACTCGTACAAGGGCTATTTCATTTCCTCGAATGAGATATACAGCAGCTCGCCAAGTTTTGTCCACTCTCAGGATATCCGTCTGGCACTAGGCAACAGCTGCTGGATACTTCATTTGCTTCAGGATCCTATCCATCGCTGATATTCAGCATACAACCATTCAACCTAATGCAGCAAAGGGATATCAATCACATTGTGATAAGCGCAAAATCTCAGTCAACTACCAGTACGTATCTATACCTCGTTCATATCGACTGAAAGCTGATTCTTGTTCCTTTACTAGCGACTCGTCGAAGCTGCATCCTTACGCAGGCGTTTTCACATCCTTAGTAAACTAGGAGTCAAGCACCTCGAGATCGTCAAAGTCTACGATATAGAACTTTGAGCCATCGACTACCTCCATCCGTACGGCTTGGTGTTCTGCTTTCGCTGGCGAAAGGACACACATCGACCTACCGATTTTAAGGACCCATGTATAGCTCGTGAACCAGCTCAGCGATGATGCCTGCGCATTCCAAGTCATTCTGAATATTCTATTCAACTGCTCAAAAGGCGATATTGGAAGGGAGCCGGGCGAGTTCAAAAAATACACCAGGGAAATGTCTCACAAGGTGAGTCCGAGTCTATGCGCATGTACCTCTCGTCACTCATTTAGATGCTAGGGGACTCGCGATATCGAATTCTTCCATGATCCGAAACGCTCATAATTCTCTCGCTTGGTACGTTCCTCGGAGTTGCTTACACGTAGTCAAAGATTTGATGATGACAATCCAGCCGACATCTCAAGAAAGGGGTCCAGCTGTATTTTACTACACAATGACTATTGGGGTCAACGATTCTGAGGAAGTTGTCAGCAGACATCCAAGTCAGTCAGTAGAAGAGGGCATCAATTACCTTATTGAAGATCCTCAACGGGGCAAGGACAAAGTCGTCATGTATAGGAAGGGCAAAGTGAACGGTTTTCTCCAGTCCCTCAACACGACATACTGTACCCTCAGGTACTACGAAGACTTCGCTCAGGATTTTAGCCTTCAGGCCAGAGGCCCTTTCAATCGAGAACAATTCGTCTGCTGTCCCACCTCCATCTGGACGTGGTACTCCATAAACATGGACGCCACGAGGTGTCGGAACTGGTCGACCAGAGTCGGGGTTGATAAAAGCGAACTGGTATTGATGCATGTCTGCCAGATCTCCGCGCCATATGCCAATTTTTATTTTGTCATTGATATCAACGACATACATGACCTCGTTAGGAGTAGGATAGCGCTAAATGGAGGCCCGAGATTGGTCAGAGCAAAAGACATCATAAAAAGAGCGTACTTACACCGATTTGCTTCTCCGTTTTTGGAACACTGGCGCGGAATTCTTCAATGGCAAGTTGGGCTGCCTCGACAGAACCGTATTGGGATACATAGAAATCAATGATTTCCTGGTGGGTGCGGCCGGGGTAGGAGCGATACACCCAGTCAATCCAGTCTTCCGAGTCAGTGGTCGTAGCAGACGATGTAGTAGGTTTCATGGCCATGGTGGTTCGGAAAGAATGGACCCGCGTTGCACTTGTTTGTGCATTGGGTAGGTTTCATACACCCCTCATGGAAGCAACGCATAATGATCAAGGCGATCTTGGCCTCAAAACACATGAACTTGTTGAATTCAGTAGACAAAGATGTAAGAAACGATTGTGAAAGAAAGATAAGGTTCATTCGTCATGCACTAGGCTACAGGTCGAGCCGTTTTCCGGCATTTATTACAGCCGCTCCGCGGTCCGACGGAAGAATTCGTATGCGAGCTGGAGAGATGCATTTTTTTCAGTCTTTTCGACCCCACCATGCGAGGAGGAAATGGCTCGGCTTGATATGGGGTCCTGAAGCAGCAGATGGAGAAGGTCAAGCATATCTTAGGAGAGGTTCAGGAGAGAATAGATGATGGAACAAAGGCGATGTATGAATATGTGGACAAAATGAGAACAAGTGCGCTAGAAACAGCCGAGAACATTGATATGTCTGTGCAATCGGCGATATCTGGATGTGTTGAATGTGAAGCCTTCACCGCGTATGTCTTTCTCGCATGGCTTATCTCCTCCATTGAACCTGACGAGAGAAACAGTGCCTTGTGACTAATCCAGTAGGACTTGCTAGATCCAGTTTGTGTATAGCGAAGGTAGCATTGCTAAGCAATTCAATAGTGCGAAGGAAACGGGAAAGGAATTCCCGATTCTTTCCGAAGAATGAGGAAACGATAGAGTGTCTGGACAGGGGCTATACTCGGGGTCGGCTTAGTAATTTTTGGTGATAGGCGATCATCCGGCACGCAACGGCTTATTTGCCGAGCGGTTGCCGCTGTGGCTGAGAAGTCTTTCTTTCTGAACACTTCCTATTGGTTTGCGGGCTGGTCGGAAAACTGTCGACATCAATTTCCTCTTCATTTCCTCTCACCTACTATCACCTTTTTTGCTTGCATGTCGCAAGTGATTCCTACCTTCACTGTCCTTTTTCTGCTCTGTGACTGCAGATGCTCTCAACTACTGTCTGTTCTACAGCCCCACTCAGCTGCCAGCGGGTTAATAAAAATCTTGCAAAAATCTGCCTCAGTGCTATCACTCTGGTAACACGTTGTGGTATTATGCATCCGCTTATCTTCAATGGAGTTTCCTGTTACATCATGTAGATTTGATATAGTGAGAGAATTCAGTGTTGATGTGAACCTGCAGATCAGAACATTTTGCTACAGCAACTGCAACTTGCAAGTGATGTGTGCTGATTGTTGTGTCTGGTTTTTGGGAAGTACATACCCTTTCATGGTCAGATTTTTACTGCCATGTAACAGTTTGATGAATGTTGTGATGTGTTCATTGTGGACTAATCGACCTTGTGATGGCATGAGGTGCGCAGTATTAGAGATTTGAATATTTTCTTTCTTGTGATGGTGCCAGGTGCATAGGGCATGTAATTATAAGATGCTGTTCAGATGCCCACCAACTTGTGATCTCTTGCATACTAGATGGCAGACTGAGTTACGTTCACCTTCCTCGGGGCCTCTAGTGTGTGAAATGACAATTCATCAATGAGTTCGATTTTAATGCCGGAAATTTTATCGTTCTTTGCAATCTTAGTATAGGTCGTCGAACGGAGCGCACTCAGGTGATTAGATTTAGAGTGTGCAAAATGCGAGCTGGCGGCGCAGCCACCGAGCGAGCTTTTTGCACTACCACTCTATTGAGCAGCTTGAACAAGCGGATATACATGTACATGCCGTTTCTTCGCCCAAGGGAAAGAATCGGGGACCCGGCAACTGCCGCTACTGGATGCTCTAGATGGACGTGATTGGGAACAAGCAGGACCGAACTCTCTTCTCCCCGTCATCGAGGACTCTGCATCGACCCGAGCACGCGCACACGAAGCCTCTCTCAACAACTAATCCTCCTGGCCAGTTCACCTAGCAAAGGCTTTCCTCACCCGATGACACGCGTGCTCTAAAGACCTTCCCTCGCTCTAATGGTAGCAGCTTCTCTTGAGCGGGACTCGAACAATACATCAACAAGATAGTTTGGGGCAGAGGGAGATGTGGAGATGGGTTGGGAGGAAGGAGTAGCATCGTGCAGGCGGACGAGCAGCCATGGGCGGGCACGAGAAGACTTAGAGAGGAACGGGAGCCCTTGAGGGAAATTTCCGTCCAGAGTGTGTATGCCGTGTCATCGTCTCATCAAAATCATATTGACACAACTTTCATTTGCAGTTCGTAATAATAATTTCGTCGAGAGGAAGACCATCAAGTACGGCAAGAACGGGTCTTCCAGTGACGAAGCAACGAATCCAAGGAGAGTTTGTTCGTTAACAATGTCTGTGGAGCCGTCAGCACCATTGCTTCGCAACCAAGTCTACTGTCTCTTCTCTGACTACTCGCCGGTCTTCGAACACCGAGAACGCGAACTCCCCCTCTGGATTAGTTTCTAAGCGATGATGGCTACCCTCCCCAAAGCAGGAATATCTCGACAACCTGTTCTGGTCGTTAACCGCTTCAAAGCTGCATCCTATGGCGCATACATGCAGGGCATCGATGTACTCTGCACCTACTACACACCTTGCACTACAATCTAACTTATCAGATGAGCGCGCTATCACAACTTCCCTACTCTGGAAACTGCCATCCTCCAATGCATCGACTCACACGATGAAACGAGACATGATTTGCCTCGTCTGAGCAGGGCTCCGATCCTGCACCAGCCAGTCCGGCTGTTTTCTCCTCACCATACAGCTCCACTTCCATCTTTTGCTTCGATGCCCTGACCTCTACGTCCGACATTCCTGCTACAGGATACAACAAAAGGGCTTCATAGTTCATATTCGGACTCCAGCCTTCCAATACAAACCTTCATGCCCCATGATGAAGTCGGATCCAGCGTAAACGGCCTTTTCAATACGGAAGGTATATGATAACGAGATATCTATACGCTGCAATGGGGACTAACGGGGATGGTTGGTTTGCTCCCTCACCTCGTAGTTGCCTGCTCGCTCTTCACCAGATCTACCTCATGCTAGGTACCATCAGCTTCGGTGCCTCTGTTGGGTTGCGCTCATATTGTATCATCGATGAACCCATTGCAAGAGGCTCGTACATCGATAATATCATATTTGATGCCCACCAGACTTGCTGCACCTGACATAGGCGGTAGACCAGACTCTGTGAGGGTCTTCGTGTCTATACATGCGGGAGGTGCAGGCGCATCTGCAAGGGTGAGACTAGTGTGATCAACGGTTCAGTGTTTGCTCTCTGGACGCAATGCATCGACATTGTACCGTTTTCTTCTTTTGCCACCTTAAATTATAGTTCTGAAAGACGTATGTGAATCAACAATTCTGAAGAACGTAACATAGATGATCTGTTTCTCATCACCACAGAGGATTACATCAACACATCAATGACCGGTTGCTGGCTTCGATTTCGACCACGAGGCGAAGTACCGAGCTTTCCTACACACGACCTTGTTCTTTACCACCAGACATGGCAGAGGCCCTTGGAATCGCTTCGTCCGTTACCGCCCTCATTCAAAACACTATTGTTGTAATCAACTATCTAAAGGACGTAAAGAATGCACCTAAAGAATGTGACGAGCTCTTGACGGAGCTACGGTATCTCGAGGTTGGTCTGTCCAGCATAGGACAGCAGATTCGGTCGTCGACCAAAGGCGACCCATGGCTGGAGACATTACAGCAATTGCAGGATCATTTCAAGGAGCTTATGGAGTTACTTGATGAACTCAAGGCGAGACTGAAGGATGGATCATCTCGGCTGAAACGGCTTATGCGGAGGCTGGATTGGACAATCACTAAAAAGAGCGTGGAAGAGGATTTGGGGAAGATCGAGCGTCTCAAGTCCTTGATCATGGTTGCCGGACAGCATGATCATCTGTAAGGGATCTCCTTTCGCTCGCTCGTACAAGGCTAAGTTTGGTGTACAGTAAATTATCTCTTGCGATTCAGAAGATGCTAGGTGATATCGAAGTTAAGGTTTGGGAATCCTTGACAACCAAAGACAAGAACAGGCTGTTCCAATTGCCGGGTGCGCTCATGGTCAAGGTTTATCTTCGTATTGAATGCTGATGTGCATGAACCTTGCAGGTGGCAAAATCGTAAATGCGGTGATGTGGCTGAGCGCTTTGGATTACAACACTGTTCGACACAACAAACTGAAACACTGGCAGTGCGCGAGCCACATGGAAGAGTGGTTTTTTGAGTCCCCAGAGTTTCTAAGTTGGGTAGATGTTGCCGTAGCGCCCTTCACTTTGTGGTGTGTTGGCGGTCGTGAGTACTGTACTAGGACCTTGAGTTTTGTCATTGATGCTTATATATTCTGTAGCCGGTGTCGGTAAGACAATCCTTGCCTCCAATACCGTCGAGCGTTTATGCGCGAAGTTCAATAAGGAAGATACACTTGTCTTGTGTATCTTTTGCGACTATAACAGCGCGGTGGACCAGACAGTAACCAACCTCATGCGTAGTCTCTTGAAGCAGCTCGTCTACTGGCAAGCCCGCCTTAGCCTGACCGCCTCAATTGAATTCCTCTACGATTGGTACTGTTATGATGAGACGCAGCCTTCACTTAAAGACTGCATAAGCCTTCTTTTTGAGGAGTTGAAGTCATACGACTGCGTCTACATAGTCTTGGATGCTTTGGATGAACTCGACGACGACGGACGCCGGAAAGGGCTCATTGATGCCCTGAGGGCATTAGGTAGCCAGATTCGTCTCCTTGTGACTTCGAGAAACCTTGATACGATGCGGTCATTGTTCGAGGCGGATACGAAACTGGAGATCCGAGCAAGTGATACTGATGTCGAAAAGTGTATCATGGCCGGGCTCATGAAGGGAAATCTTCTTACCTTTCTCTCTGAAAACAAGAATCTGTACGAGAAGATACTCAAGGCGGTTGTGGAGAAGGCGGATGGCGTGTAGGTTTCCAATGGCATAGCCTCTATCCTGTCTGCTGATGGTGTTGATACAGGTTGCTTCTAGCAAGGATGCACATGGAATTGTTGGCCCGTTCTATTAATCATGCGCAGCTTAATAAGGAGCTGGATAAACTGCCGGATACCATTACGCAGACGTATGAGTATCTGCTGGCTAGGATAGACAGTCTACCGAACAAAGACCTCGCCTATCGCATATTCGGCTGGGTAACCTTTGCTGCACGACCCTTGACAGTGTTGGAACTGCAGTACGCATTGGCCATAGAACCAGGAACTAAACAACTCGATCCAGCTACTATTACCAACGAGGACATTATTACAAGTGTTTGCATGGGCCTTGTCATCATTGGCAGCAAAGGAGAGGTCAGGTTTGTACGTGAGTAGTATTCAAATCTCGGTTTCTCTCTCTTCACCTGCTGAATAATTTACTAGACTATACTGTCCAAGAATATTTCACTTTGCACAAAGATAGGCTTTCCCCCCACATCCAGGAGTCAGATATCACCCGCACCTGCCTGACATACATGTCATTCGACATTTTTGACTCTCCCGGTAATTTCGCACTAGGGTATTACGATGACCGGAAAGACCATTGCCCTTTTCTCAAATATTCATCAAATAACTGGACATACCATGCCAGGAAATGCTCGCCAGGCTCTATGGAAAAGGAGATCCTTGCTTTCTTGTCAACTCGGATAGTAATTGCTCTGTCTTGTGAGCAATGGCCAGGCACAGAACCTAAAGCACCACGCACTCCCGCATGGTTTGCTGCCCATTATGGCCTGGCACATGTCATGAAGATGCTGGTCGATGAAGGGGTTGACTTGCAGGAGGAAAACACGTTGTGTATAGCAGCGCGCGCAGGGCAGCTTGATATAGTAAACATGTTACTGTCACGAGACGACGTGGATGTGAACCAAGCTGACAAGGTCACATATCTTGATTTCCATCGCCATTATGGGTCCTTTAATCCGATCTCATACCAACTCGCGATGTATGGAAACCCCGAAACTCGGGCTATTTCCTGCACACCTCTCATTGCCGCAGCATCGAATGGTCACGAAGAAATCGTCAAAGCACTTCTAGAGTCTAAAGACATGAAATCATTGAACATGCTACCTCCTTCTGGACCCACAGCACTATCAGCCGCCGTATTGGGTAATCACATTGAAGTGGTGAAGCTCTTGTTGTCGCAGCCTGGCATCGATACCTCCATCCGATTTAAATACCAGACCCCCCTTATACTTGCTACAAGAAAAGGTCGAGGTGACATTGTGAAGATCTTCTTGGAGCGGGAAGATGATGATCCTAATACTCCAGGGGACAATGGGTTTACGGCTTTACATACTGCTGCTCTCTCTGGTCAGTATGGTGTCGTCGAGATGCTCTTGAAGTCGGGTCGAATGGATGTGAATAGGACCGATAGCAAGGGAAGGACCGCTCTTTACCTTGCTGCCTATTTGGGCAACGCGCACATTGTCAAACGTTTACTGGATCACACAGGTATTGACATCATGGTGAAGGACAGCGATGGCAAAAGTCCATACGAAATAGCAGTTGAAACGGAACACGATGAGGTAGCAGTACTTCTTGCAGAACGTGGAGGCAAGGGTCTGGAGACTAAATGAGTGACACGCTGTGTGTATGGCATACGGCTTTGTTCTTATATGCATGCCCACTATTTATGCAAGCCATGTAACTTGTATGGGTTCCATCCTAAGACGCTCGGGCCAGTCTGACAAAACATGCAAATTCTCGAAGATTTGATTATCCAAGGATCCCATTTATGCTGCCTTCGCTCTTCCGATTATCGGTCGCTGTTATCTCAGGTGGCCTTCGCGATGAAGAGACAGTCGATATGTCGACTGATGGTGGATTTCTCTAATTCACATCAATGGAAATGCCGCCGTCTTAACCAGTAATAGTCGCAGACGATTGGAATCCAGAAGCTGCACTCAGGAATCGTCAAGGTGTTCACATAGATATGAGTTGTGCGCCGAAGTGGATTAGGGCCACCATGGCCGGAATAAAAGGTAGGCACCCCATAGTCAAGAGTCTATGAACACCGATGTATTCTGCACCTATTACACAGGTTGCACTCCAAGCTAGCGCTTACCACAGACGACGTCCCTTCGCTACGTCCGAGTCCTCCTTCCTAGTAAATACCCGTGATGCCCTCATCTCCGGATAGTGCATCTTCTACGTCCATTCTTCTGCACCATACGACCTTCTCCCTTCCTCCGCTATTGACCATCTTCATAGCAGCCAACTCAAACGCGATGTCCTTCATCAGACAACCGCGTATCATACCAGCGCTAGACGATGCAGGGAAGGAGAAGACCGTAAAGGGAGGGGAGGGACGGAATGGTTGGGAGCAACATGCTCTGATGAATGCGCGTGGGGCGGGCAGGGATGGGTGTCGACGCATTTGTGAGCGTGCTCCACCTATGCTATGCGCTGTTATGTCACAGATGAAAATACTATAGTACTTAAACGCACCTTTCCCTCCAAACGCTACAAACGCGAGCCGTTTACCCCCTGTGAACCCATCCTAGGTGTTGTTTGGGCTCCAAAAAAATGTATACTGTTGGAGGAAAACAATCGTATAACAAAGTAAGAGAAGTGAGGAGCAGCACACCATGGTGGACGTGAAAATTGAAGAATGCTATTGTTTTACCGTTTTTCTTCCTTCGACTTTCCGAACAGCTAGTTCAGATTGAGTCATAAACGAAAAGGTGCAATTCCGGGAAACTACAACACACCAATTGATCAGCGCTATAGATGCTGGCAAACGCGAATACGACATATTCGAATAAACCATTCCATTCGCCTCGCTGATGTAGTCTTGTTAGCTTCAGTTTGAGCAATATGGATGATACACTTACCCAGGCGAGCTCTTACATATCCCTGAAAGCACAAAATCTTTCGCCCCAAGCCCTCTCTTCAACTGGTTACGATTATGTATTGCCTGGCCGACACTCTTCCATGATGGATATGAAAACAAGGGGATGATACAACCTTACCTCGATCCTGATGATGCGTTTGTATCCTTTTTCCAAGAGTCACCTAGTTGATCCAAGAGGCAGCGTATACGAAGCCGAGCTCGTACGTATGACCTTGTCGTGAAGTTCTGGATGATACGGCCGCCTTCATTCTGAACAACGCGCTTAACACGCTTCGAGATTCATGCATCATGGCTCCTCGCACTAATCCCCGAAAACTTGGTAACCGTAATCCAGGACTATACATCATCTGTCTAACACCTTACTGCTCAGTCAGCGGTAGAACCAACGAGGGAAAGACAGTCCCTTACCTCAATCCCTGGTAATTTTCCCGCTCAGGACTATGCTCGTAGGTCTCTTTCTCGTTCTAATGATCTGACCATTGGTTCCATGGTCATTCAATACGTTCAATGGCATGGGGGCATATACCGTGGATGAGGCAAGGAGATAAAGTTCGCGGCAACTGCCGGGTCAGATTCACGCGACCAAGCTTTTTTCTCTTCCTTCCTGCTTTCTTTGGTGTTATATCTCTGTTTTGTGTATGAACTGACACATCTGCGAGCGGTTACGTTGAGTCCAACGCTGGACCGGTATATACCAGCTTTCTCAAGTTGTTTATTGCTGTTATAATCGCTAGTTTTGGCTATCTTTCCTAACCCACGTAAGAAACTTTCCTCTCGCCTAGGAAACCTACTCATCCCCAGATCCTAGAAGAAAAGGAGGAAACCCCGAGAAAGAGGCTGGATTGCACGCTATTACAATTTCAGTACATTTCTTCAAAAGAGTTAATACATTCGGACAAGACTGAAGTGGTTACTAGCAGTTCAGATGTCGCTACAGCCGAAGGATCTCTTCTTCGCACTGCCTGACATAGTACGCAGAACCATACGACGCCAATGGCATCTAGTAGCTGATTAGAAACACATCGCAACACACGGAGGGCCAGAAACTCACCTCAGAATACCGTCTATTCACGAGAACCTTGGCCCACTCGTCGGAGACAGCACCGTACACCGCGCGCGCAGCTCGGTCCTCAGAGAAGCCAAGCATTCTGACACGGTCGCTCTGATGGAAGGCGACGATGTAAGACGCAGTCCGCAACGGCATAATGCTCTGGAATGTATCGAGCCTGCGAATTTCATCCCCACATTGCTTGGTATAGTAACGGGAACCATAAGACGCCAACAACTGGTAGTCATTCTCAACGAGTTATCGCAGAAACCCGCATATAGTGAAAACCTACCTCAGAATCTCGTTTATCCACGAGGATCTTCGCCCATTCCATGGAGATCATGTCGTAAACCGCTCGAGCAGATCCCTCCGTGGGGAGGCCAATCATTCTAACGCAGTCATTTTGGTGAAACGCAACAACGTAAGGCCCGCTCTGCGACAGTAAAATAGGGTTTTCGAATAGAGGCACCCGCAGGACCTCTTCCTTGCATTGCTTGATCCAGCGGGCACCGCCATGAGAGAACAAGTTCTTTGAAGTAGATATGTCATTAGTATACCACAACGGCTTGATAAATTTAATCGGAAAAGCATACCTGAGAGCGTCGTCTGTCCATAAGTATCTTAGCCCACTCGTTTGAGACGGTGTTATAAACCGTCCAAGCAGACTCTTCTTTGGAGAAGCCAACCATCCTGACGCGATCGCTCTGGTGCAAAGCGACTATATAAGGAGCATGCTGCAATGGCACGGTGCCGTTGAACTTGGAGGCATTCAGCTGCGAGATCCTTTCTTTGCATAGCTTGACATAGTAGTCAGAGCCGTAGGACGCTGACACCTTGTCCATCTGGTTCAATAATACCATCACAAAGTTCCAAGTCACAGTCGCACCTGAGAACGTTCCCGATCAGAGACGACCTTTGCCCATTCCTCTGAGACTGCACCGTACACTGCTCGAGCCGATTCTGCAGTGTACAGACCGATCATTCGAACACAGTCGCTTTGATGGAATGCCACGATGTAAGGAGCAATCTGCAGAAGAGCAGTATCGTCGAAAGCGGGGAGCCGTTGGACCTCTTCTTCGCACTGCTTGCTCCAGTGTTTGACCCCGTAAGAAGTCAATACCTATCATTCTCATTGTTAGAGCCATCGCACAGACATACGAAAAGTCAGCGAACCTCCCGACGTTGTCTATTGACAAATATTTTGGCCCATTCATTAGAGATGCTGTTGTATCCCGTCTGAGCGACTCCACGCTCCGAATAACCTATCATCCTGACGCAGTCACGCTGGTGGAATGCGACAACGTAGGGCGCATTGTCGGGCGACAAAGACACATCATGGGCACGGACCACAGCAAACACGTTGAACTTCAGAACCTCTTCTGTGCATTGCTTGATCCAACGATTGTCGCCATAAGATTCCAAAATCTATGGTTACGATGAGTGCTAATGACCACAGCGGACGATATGAAAACGCACCTCAGATCGTCGCCTATCCATGAGTACCTTGGCCCATTCCTTTGACACGTGGTCATAGATTGTCCGAGCGGACGCTTCTTCAAAAAACCCCAACATCCTGACACGATCATTCTCGTGGAACGCGACGACGTAAGGCGTGTCTTGTAACTTTGTCAAATCTGCATCGTGGCACATAACGAATACAAGTAAAGTCTGCGAATGAATAACGACCTTCTTGAGCAAGGGAAGTAGTCGGGGGGAGGGGGGTGGGGAAGAAGTGGGGTAAGGAATGGACGTCGCGCTTTTTGAAGTTTCAATACAAGAATCTTGGCTTTCGTTATCAGATCCTCAGTAGATCAGCGATCATTCTTGCATGTATCACTAAATCGAGTTAGAGTGCGAGATACATAAGAAGTGAATTGCTCACGTACCAAAAAATAAATGTGGACAGTCTGCGAGATTTGAAGATGACTGCGGGGACATGGGCCTGGCGCTAGTGGTTGGGAGATAGGAAAGAATTCCTATAGTGTAGGACCCTGTATAGAGTCCATTGGGTGAACGCTGCTAAAAAAAGCTTTGGTGTTAGATAGCCATCAATAGGTGCAACTTCTATCACCTGTTTGATAGAAACCCGATAAGTATGGGTTGTTCATGCATACAAGCGCCGTGTTAAGCATCGGTGGCCGGCTGTAAGGAACCACAAGGAAATTACGAATAACAGGATAGCACCCAGAATCGAAGAATAAGAGCTTCGTAGCTAAGCGCTAAGCGCCAATCCCCTGAGACGCGCTGTGGACGGCTTGTGTGTATCGTTGCTAGGAGATCCAATAGTGCAAAATGAGAGCAAGAAGACTTAATGGACTTGATGGCTGAGAAAGAACCAGAGTTTGGACCCAGCCCGATCCGGTGAGATCAAACTCTCTTTCCGTCCCAGCGATGTTAGGCAGTTGAGTGCGCGAATTACTGGACAGCACACGGTGAGTTTCCTCTATTCGGGTCCTCGGTGGAGTAGAGCGCGCCGATCGATAATAGAGATTGTTATTTAAGATGTACACATTGTATCATGGAATAGCTGCGAGAACAACACGAACAACAAGATATCTGGGTAGCGAAGTAAAGCAGAATTCCATAGTAAGCAGATTTAGGACACATCTGCTATTGCATCATAAGCAATCAAAGTTTATTGACAGAAACCAAGACATACCCGCGCAGTAAATCTTGCCATCTGTTTAACGAGCATTGCCAACGGTAGCTCCGCCCACCCAGGAGCCACTGTCGTTGACCATCTCCAAGACAGAATCATCGGCAGTTTGATAGTAAAGCCTCAGATTCTTCCCATTACTCCACTGAGCAGCAGCGAACTGAGTGCCAGGTTTGAGACCTCCAACGACCGTGTTGACGAGTCCCCAGGAGCCAGTGTTCTTCGTTCCAACGATCTTGTTTTCCAAGTTGCGCCAGTACACATGCAGTTCTGCGCCCCCATCGCTCGTACCATAACCAAGGGCGCTGATAGGGACACATCCTGGAGCTTTCCCAAAGTCCGATTTACTATTATGATAGACCGAAAACCTGGTTAAACGAGCGAATCAAATTCTATAATACCGGCCACTGACCTGGGAACCATCCACTGTTATCATTTAAGCAATGTTCTTTGATGGAAAGGTCGTCGGTCTGATAGTAGACACGTAGCTGGAGACCACTCCACGAGTAGGCCACCGCCGCGAGACTTGACCCACTGAGAGCGACCGGAAGGGTCGCCCCCCTGAACCAATAGCCGTCATTGCAGAATTCCTTGATGGCACCGGAACCCAATTCTGATCTCGGTAATTTAGATTGCATCGAGACGATGTTCAGCTACCTTCCTTACCTTGACAGTACACGCGAATGTGGACACCTCCCCGGTCGTCGCCATACTGCATAGCCGCGATCGACGTATTAGTAGCTGCTTGGATCTTCATGTTACCCAGCTCTCCGGGGAACCATTTTCTTTGATCGGCCGAGTAGCAGTACTCCTGAAGGATGTACTGCTCGTCGAGGTAGTAGACACGAACCTATTGATGCCATCAGAGGATTTACGCGCTTTGTGCCGATTTGATACACTAACCTCTTTTCCACCATTGAAGTTGATAGCAGCCAACGGTGTAAACAACATAGCATTGAAGATGGGATCCTTGCTGGGCCCGCCACCCCACAGTCCATCCAGATGCTCACTCTGAAGTATACCACCGCCGGGCTGTTGGTAGAACACGTGAATGTGCCACACCCTCGGAGTAGTGACGGCGACAGAGCTCCAGGGAAGGACATTCTGCACCCCATTGATCGTAATCGGGTAGTTCCACCAGCCGCTAGTCTTGCATTCAAGCGCAGTGGACCAGAACCACCAGTCGGTCTT
Organism: Desarmillaria tabescens; assembly: GCF_030435595.1. Lineage (NCBI taxonomy): Eukaryota > Fungi > Basidiomycota > Agaricomycetes > Agaricales > Physalacriaceae > Desarmillaria > Desarmillaria tabescens. The sequence goes on along the minus strand of NW_026848390.1, from coordinate 119,035 downwards.
GAAATTCCACAGCCTCCGATTCTCGATCACCTTGCGCCTCTCGTTCTTGAATGTGAAAAGCGTCGCTAGCGTCTGATGGGCGTTCGCCGACTCCAGCGTGGGAGCAAAAGTCCACGCCTGGTAGTTGGCCGGCGAAGGTGCCTGCTTGGTCTGATACGCCTTGTAGATCTCGTCTGCGGAGGCTTGCACCGAATCTACACAGCGTGTCTTGTTGTCCTCATTGACGGAATCGAGTGCGCGCTTGTCCCCGTACAACGTCCATGACTGACCTCCTGGATTCTTCGCCTCTATCCCGATCGCGTTGTCCTCATCGTGCATAAACTACAGGTAAACATCAGAGTCGATTCGAGGTTTGCAAAAGACGGTCAAACAAACCTTGGCACAAGCATCCGCTGTAATATCCGTGCTCCTATGAAGGAGTCGGCGCGGGGTACGGAGGTGGCCAGCAGAGAACGAATCCTCCAGGAAATGATCAGCGAACGCATTCATCGCGTACGCACTATCCAAATCCCCACTGATCGCCTTCTGAATCGCAGTCGCATGTCCAGCATTATATGCCGTACGCGCATCCGCTCCAAAATGGTCCCAGTTGATCTGCGCTAGCCCAAGGTACGCAGGTATGCCACTCCGCCCATAAGTGATCAGTTCCAACTTTGCGCTCACATCGGGAAGCTGAGCGTAGACGACAGAGGGATCTTGATGGTTCGCGAGAGCTTTGTTAACTGCATCGACCTCCGCCTGCAACACCGCAAGGATGTCCATCGCTTCCTTCGGCAGGCGGGGACCACCATCAGCAAGTGTGTTGTACGCTCGCACGAAGCGCGCAGAGCGGTCTTGGTCGTCTTTGCCGTCACTGATAGGGTCGTAGGTCCCATAAAAGTCCCCAGCAAGGCCGTTGATCTGGCCGTAGGTCAGACTGATCTGATCTTTGAGCCGGAACTTGTGGTCAGAAGCGGCAACCTTTGCGCCATTCGCGAGGGTCAGGGTGGTCGCGTCTCCAATGAAGCAGTGCTCTGCATATTCAAAGCCTTGGAAAGCGTGTCAACGATCATTCGGCCTAATCACTTAACGGAAGAAAGTGCTCACCAAGCTTGCCCTTCTTGGGTGCTTTGTTTCGGTCCACAACTGGGACAACTGTACGACCGAAGACAAGGTCCTTCGAGTCAATGGTCTCGGCGACAGCGCGAGCATCGGGTACAGAGGGGTCTGAAGACATGGTGATCGATTTCGGGATAGAAGTGCTTGTTAGGTAGTAGTAGATGCAAGTCTTGCAAGCGTGGAGGACTAGGTTAGTTGGGCCGCGTTTTTAAACAAGTGGAAGACAAGTGCCGAAATCAATGGAGATAGGACAGCGACTGTTCATGTATACTTATCTGGGTGAATCCAGCATTTTTGTCTCGTAACCGGTGTCATAAGATTGGCTGGGAGGCCCGAGTAGCAAGGCGCACACCCTTGTGGTCAAAGTCAAAGTCACAGCTATGCCTATATGATGTCGTAAATCATTCATGTTAGGTCCTTCAGAATTGTCAGATGGGATACATCTTCGGAGCTATATTCAGGCCGGTGAAGTTGGGTGTAATGATGTCGATATAGTGCATCCAGAAAGAAAAGACTAAGCATGATTGCACAAGTCCTACCCTTGCAGACGCGCTTACATTCCGTGCTGCTGGAGCCGGAACCAAAAGATGTTGAAGAGACCTCAAAATACTGCCACATTTCGTTGGAACGCCTAATGGTTAAAAAAAATGAGTTCACAAAAATGAATTGAAAGATGAGAAATTTTCCGTACGAAGGAAGGGAACCTGAAAACGGCCTCCTCCGCGATCAGAACAAAGGAAATAACTTTTCGGCCGGGAAAAAGAAAGCTGGGCTCGGTACACGAAAGGTTGATAGGACAAAACTTTCATTGAGTTTTCCGTACCCCATTTTTGCGGCATACAAAGGCAACGAAAGGCCAAGATAAGCTGTATAGCCTAGTCCACTTCCGAGATCTGACGCTGGGAGTCGGGCATTTGATCGATTCATATTGTATGGGGACAAATCAGCCTGCTAGCGTGAACCATCGCGTGGATGTCGGCGCAGGCAAGAAGCGGAGGCGACAGGCTGAATGGAGTGTGGCGAGATTTGATGAAGCCTGGGTGTCTTTGAGAGCTCTAGATCAAGAAATTAGGACGCGTGTACACGGGAACAGAGTCACGGTGTTCGTCAACAATCTTTGGTATTATGAACTGCAGGTGAAGACGATATCAATACGAGTTTGGCGGGATGAGGTTTGTGGGCGTACGAGATTTGGTCTTGGGGTAGAGTGTGCGACACGCTCGACAAAGATGAATGCAGCACCCTCAGCTGTCCTCCCTCCAGAATCCACGGTGAGCCAAAGTCACGGAAACATTTCTCCCTTCTCATGCCTGCACGCTGCTGAATCCAGCGCCTCCTTTGTACCCCCATCTCTGCGTCTCTCTCTGAATCTATCATGTCGACACGTAATCCGAGTCATGTTGGAGTTTTGAGAAGCCGTTTCCTTGGGGAAATTTGCGCACCGAGGAATTAGGCATAACGTTGACGAAGGAAAGGGCTTCTGTGAATACGTTGTGTGTCGAACGTTCGTCAGGAATACCGGCAAATGACTCCGCCTGAGTCGATACAGAGTCATCGACGTTGTATTGAGCGTCGATAGTGCTGACGAAGGCTTCTTTGCCCGGGCTAATACGTAAATTCTCTATGGAGTGAGTGTCCGTTCGATTGGAACCGAACCAATATGGATCTTAAGGACTAGCTATGAGTTGCGACACATGTGAAGCATGAGCTTAAGCTTGAACGTTTGAACGCTGAACCCGAGCTTGAGGCGCGAAGAGAGAAGAATCCTTTGTGATGAAGATGATGATGACAAGCGTTGAATGCCTCTTTTGGACGCGCGTATGCAGTGGCTGTGTTGCCCCGACTCTTGCTTATCACTATCAGCAGATAACTTGCCATGTCGCTCCCCGCTTTCCTGATTGAAGGTTCGCTCTGGACTCATACCGTGACTGAAGAGTGCATAAGCGTCAAAGAAACCGCCGGACGCTGTATACCACAGAGAATGCATCGTGGAATTCGAGACGGTGGCAGAATCTTATCCAGTGACAATTATCTAGAAAAGTTCCTACGCGTGATACTCACAGTAATACAAGTTTTCGTTAACCTCTGCCGCCATGACACCGATAGTGAGCCTGCTGCTTTACTCCTTTCCTTCTTTCTCAAGGTTCTTTTACAGGTCCGCGTGTTCACGATTCAAGCGACTATGCTCGGTAACGCTTGGGAGGTACCGATATTCACGACCTCCAACACAGGCACGCGTTTCCACAGAACGCCTCTAATGCTCGACATGCATCAATCGCTGGGATCGACTCACCTCCTTGCAGCGACCCTTCGGTCAACGTTTAACGTTTATTCACGATAACGCAGATAGTCCACCATCCCTCTTCACCCTTACCACCACCATTACTTGACGCATTGCCCTTCTCATTCGCTTACTTTCCTTGACTGAAGACACGTGCACACAAAAAAACTCCTCCTTTCATCGTAGTTTTGTTCGATTTCTTGGTGTGGGAATTCCTCCGCAGCTTCACTCAGACGACGTGTCATCACGGTGGTTTTGAGTGGAAGGAGATATAGAGATGACTTCGGGACAGCATCCCCGCACTGAGGGCAGGCGGTGTCTTAGCCATCGTTACGGTTAACGTTCAGCTCGAAGACGGTTATCTCATCTTCCAAAAACATCCGGCGTTTGCCGCTCTCGCCGCCATACCTTGGACCGGTATATTCTTCCTGAATGTTAGGGTTGCCTAGTACTTCCCAAGCTGGTAACTACACGATGTCGTCCAAGGTTTTTACAGCGTAGAGAACATCAACAGCTACAGGTTTACTATCCTTCTCCGCTACGTGAGTCGTCCAAATCCTGGCCTTTATCTTTCTTTTGGTGACGTCTCTCTCCCCTAGATTCTCTCTTCACGTCCATCAGCCTCCTCGTATCTCAGCTGGTCGAACAGCGCTTAGTATCATTGCTGTGAATGTTTCTTGTGCGTCCGATTGCAGGGGAACGTCTCAGATGTGCAGGATCAATTATACGTATCCTGTCCTTTATGCCCAAGTCAACCTGCCGTCTCTTGCTTCTTTCATACATCAAAATCCACGCGCCATGCATGACCAGCCTCCTGCTCACTGTACCAGCGACGGCTCCAGGGTATGTCTACCGTCGTCACCTCGAACATTGAATTTGTATTGACGCGACTGTCATCTGCAGTTCGTTCGTAGAGAGGAGGAATCATTCACGAGTTTGTCGGCAATGTCGTCGGAGCCCTCAGCGCATTTCCGTCGTGCCCGTCTCTGCATCTCCCATTCCCGCTTCCTTTCTCAGCTACACTCTCTGGAACCCCAATGCATAAAATCCTGACTACCCGAAAACGCGTACTTCCTTCCAAGTGGTGGTGGCCGGAATATACAGCTTGACTCTGCAGAATAAGAATATCGACAATTCAAAAGATTCACTTCTCTGCTCCCCACTTCACATCCACTTCATAAACAAGGCGTACAATCATTTCTTCCCATCTACCTGCATCTGTATGCATACCGGAGAGTTCAGAGCTCGAGTTGCAGCGTCATCCGTTGTTCCCCTTGTCAGCCCCCCAAAAAATCCTCCGAGCCTACATGAAGACGGCGTTGCGATTGATATTGAGCCAACTCAATTTCAATACCGGAGATGGGAATCCCGACTGAAAGCCTTCTAGTCCATGCATGTCGGCTAATCGTCTCGGAGATCCCAGAAGCGGGTTCGTCGAACAATTCGCAGCCGTTGGGATGTGAAGCACGCTTAGAAGACTACTCGAGGTTTGCGCCGCATCTCAGGCACTCTCTCGCCTCTAATGGTGCCCGGGAAGCTCCCTCCGACAGTTGTACTCCATCGGAAAACTAGAGTGATTGTGCACAAGTAGGGCATCAGTGGTTTTTTCCTGGATTTTACAACACTGCACTGATGTACTTGCGACACGAACACGAACACGACTTTGACAGACGCCCAAAGGCGTGAGAAGTATCATCTAAGTATTGAAGTGATAGCGTGAAGGTGGGAATCGAAGCCAGTGGTTGATGATTTGGTGAGGCCTGGCTGTACCATCTTGCTGTATGTCCACCACGTTGCATTGCTGTATTGCGTATTGAAAACAGCTTGACGGCGCTTCCTCTCTCCCCACATCATCCACTATGGCAGAGGCTCTTGGAATCGCATCCTCCATCGTCTCCCTCCTCGACGTCTCTCATACTATCGTCAAATATCTCAAAGATGTCAAAGACGCACCCAAAGAGCGAGACGAGCTCGACAGGGAGCTCTCGAACCTTGCGATCTATCTGGACACGGTGCATCGGCTCACCCAGACGGCGGCGGCAGACGACCCGTGGCTTGAGACGGTGCAAAGACTGTCAGGCCCTTTTGCACAGCTAGATGAATTACTGAAAAGCGTCAAGACGAAATTGGAGCCTGCATCGGATGGGCCTTTGGGAAAGATGAAGCAGAGACTGCTGTGGAAATTCAGCAAGGAGAGCGTTGAGGAGGCTCTGAAGAAGATCGAGCGGATCAAGTCCTTGGTGATGGTCGCCGTACAGCACGATCATGCGTGAGTACATAGGGTCTCGTCAGTTCGCCAGCAGATGCTAAGCGTGGGTACCCCACCCCAGGGCTTTATCTCGCGCGCTCAACAAAACCTTGATTACTGTCGACGCAAAGGTCGACGGCATTTCGGATAATACCAAACGCATCAAGGACGACGTAAACCTCGTAGGCAAAAATGTCGTCAAGGTCAGCGACCACGTCATGCGTATCGATGGCGAGCTATCGCAAATCCGAAGTAACATGGAGAAGGACCAGGATTGTGCGCGCTATCTGTGTTTTCCATACTGGTCACTGATGGGTTGAGATGGCAGATGCTGGCATGGTGATGCGTGTTATCTCTTCGCTCACTGACTCAAATTTCAAGTCCATACAAGCTGAAAAGCTGAGCCAGCAGGTGGTGGGGGATGCTGGTCGCTTGTTCCTTCAGTCCGAACCGTTCCGACAGTGGGTAGACGGTACGGCAGTATCGTCGTGCCTGTGGTTTCCCGGCGATCGTCAGTCAGATATCCGATTCACTGTTTTCTTGACCCTGATATATGTATCTCTCCAGCTGGTGTCGGAAAGACCATCCTGGCGTCCATCATCATCGACTATCTGCGGTCGCTACCAGTGGACCAGGAGAAAAAGACACTCATCCTGAGTATCTTTTGTGATTTCCAATCTGGGGCCGCAAAACGCATAGACAAGGTGCTTTGTGACTTCTTGGAGCAGCTTGTTCGAGACAAGGGCCTCTCTTCCGCGATCCTAATGTTCTATAGCCAGTGTCTTCGTGACGGGACACAACCTTCCTTTAACGCTATCACCAAAATCCTTTCACAAGAGATGGAATCGTTCAACCATGTTTGTGTCGTTCTTGATGCGCTGGATGAGTTCATCAAGAAAAAGGCTTTGGCTATGTAACTCTGCGGCGGGTGTTTTTTTTTGGATTCGGCGTTTTATTAACCACCACTACATGTACACTATTTACTAAGACACGATGGAGGTACAACTTGTCAGGTTCCCTCCTTCCCTCTTGTCCCGACTCTAGTCCCTTCGATCATTGGTATGATTTCTTCCGGTATTTCGGCGTGTTGTATAGAGTATGGAGTATAGTAACAGACGTTTATGTCACTTTTTCACTCTGTGTTGGGCTAATCAAGTTGTTTCTGTGGTTGGCCGAGCCTGAAGCCGTGGAGTGTGTCGTGAGCGTGTCGTCCTAGTGTGTGTCATGCTGGCTGTGTTCTCGTAATGTGGAGGGGATTAGTGCTCTGAGCGTCTTCTGTGTCGTCCACCTCTTCCCACAATTGACATTCCTCCTCCACCTCGGATTCTGGGGCACGTCAAGTCAGACTTCGTGGTTCCCCTGACCGAGTGGATTCACTCAGCGCTGTAATCCCTTCTTTGGTGCTAAGATTGTCTGGCAGGTACAGCCGTTATTATTACGCGTCCTTGCATATTTGAACGTAGTTAAAGCAAGTACACTATCAATTATTAACATATCCCGACAATCAGCTCCCTAGATGAAGTTCTCATATCTCGGCGACGAGAGCATCACCACGGAAGGAGAGCATACGCAGAGAGGTTGATGTCCATGGAAGGCCTGATTGATGCATATCCAGGATCGCATATATACGTTATGCGAGCTCAAGCTCATATTGCAAAGGCTGTGCATCTTGATAGTCTTCAATGACCACCTCGACCTGCATATGAAAGCTGCGTTAGTGCAAGCCCAACAAGGTGACGATGGCAGACATACCCTGGAGTCACACATAACCAGCTACAAACCACTTCATAATTGCAGATACAGTCAGGATGTCCTGGCACTCTTCTTGCTGTGCACTTCTTCCAGCATTTCACGTTCCCGCTTCAGTGGCACTGTCTCCACAAATCTTTCGGTAGGATAAAGTTTTGCCACAGATTCATCAGCAACTTTCCGGATGACATCCTGCCTGTGGCTCTCGAGGAGAGCCTTCCAGAGCTCGTCTGCTGGAAAGACCAACGCGGTGCTGGAATAGTCAGCTGCTGGCGTATTCCGATAGACATGGCCTCTTTGTATAATGATGTCTTGGTCCTTCCCATGGTTCTCAGTGTCAATCTGGGTGCATAGAGTCAGGCTTCAATATTCAATCCAAGCAGATAATAGGAGACAAATGCCAACGATAATATGTTCCACACGTTCTACGTCCCAATACCAACGCCCTTCATCCGAATCCTCAATAAGATCACCATACAGCCTGAATGCGTCGTAGTCCTCGTTAGTTTTCGCTTCGACCCAACTGTCATTAGGGTTGTGACCGTAAAGTATTCTGGCTTTTCTCTTCGCATGCTCTGAGTAGTTGGTACCGCGTTCAACCCCCCTGGGTCCCATATAGATAAAGAGGTGCGCTACGAGCTTGTCAATCATGCCGTCGCTCTTTTTGTATATCTTGAGTGCAAGGCCTGAGAGGTGCTTTTGTGACATGAGCAGAGTAAGTACAATGTCTTGGATGACATCGTACTCGGCTTCTGTGGGTGCACATTCGACGATGAGAGAAGGGAACGCATAAAGTATCTCGGCTTCCTTGTCGCAGGGCGCTGGGTCCCGATCATCAAAAACCTGATAGTTCGGTTGCTTTATACCACCGCCCAGAAGAGGGATGTCTGTGGGACCGTTATGTTTGAGATCGGTGGTTTGGTAGACCGCCCGTGAAATCACAGATGTAGCGAACTCATGGATATGGTTTGGGTATTTAACAATGAGCTGTTCCTCAATGATTTCCAGTCTAATAGGCAACCATCAGTGACCATGATTGATGTGGGAAATATTACTAACCGAGCAGGGTAGGCCTCGCTGAATGCATCGAAATTAGCAATCAGCCATCCTCGCGATGAAGCATCAATCGCGTAGATGTGAATCCACCCTTGATGGTCTGGACGTGTGTTGTGATATTCCGGTGATACGGCATGTCTCGGCATGCTTAGTAAGATGGAACCCGGAGGAAATGGGGAGAAAGTACTAGATTCAGGAGTAAATAGTATAAATACAGAGCACAGGCAGGGGAAGCTCTTTGTGAGTTTGTCTACCCAGTGACTAACAGCCTAACAGCTGGAGTGCAACTGCATTCAAATCACAATAACGTGATTGTAGGAGGTTTCGGAGGGGAGACGGAGCGCTCTGAAGCAGTTTGTCCCATGTAGAATCGTAATTATCCTGGATGGATGGCAAGCTGAGAGCCATCGGAGAGAGGGCAGGGGAGAGGGTTTTGGATGGGTTCGTAGCACAGCCACCTGAGTTCTAAAGAGACCGCCACCAACGAAGACGAACTTTGCTCGATTACGCTCTACCATACGCTTTCGATACATTTCACATCTCCCGGCGCATCTACTAGGACCTACCGACCGAGAGCCCTCCTCCCAAGATTCATATCATCTTCGATACTCGCACCGCCATAATGCAACGCAAGACAGACACCTCAATCTCTGAGCTTAGTCTGTGCTGAACAGGACGTCGACTCCTAGCGGAACTTGGATCTCACGGACCGCTCCACAATCCACGGACATGCTTTGCGTCTCCCAACAGTAGAACGACTTTCGCAGTCTGATTCGCACAGACGATGCATGTCATCGTGACAACTGGAGAGAAGGGAACCGAAAGAGGTAGAGACGCTCGGACTTGGTTCGCATAGATGACGTGCCAATGTGTCAATTTTGAGCAGAGGATGGCATAGGAGGAAGCGAGACACAGAATCTGGTGTTCGAGGGTGGCTATAGAGGAATCGACAGGTTCAGCTGGGAGACCGTCTTTGGTTGTACGACTCTTTGGTATGTCCGTCATTCTTTATCTCGCAGAAATCCTATTGACATTGTATCTAGTACAGTTCATGGTGGTCACCAGGCAGCTTGTTCATCTTCATCGAGAAGTTCGACGACATTGTTATCACTTTGTATCAGCTCCAAGGATATTGATAAGCCGTTTACTGGCGGTTTGTTTTTGACCTGGCCCTCGTTCCCTCGACCTACATCGCAGAAACTTTTGAAGCACCGTTACACTTACCCATATGTGTTCCGCCGCTCGCCCCGAATGCACGATAGTCCTGCTTTCCCAAATACGAGACTTGTGGCGTAGCTTCCCAAGCCAACAGCGATGAGTCGTACGATATGGATGGCGAAGACAGCGATGTCCTTTTCTCCAGCCGACATGCCTACCGGCCACTTGTCAGGTTCTCCGTTCTCTCTCCATACATTGAGACCGAACACCATCCATATTTTATCAGACAAGCGTGCTACTACAGGTTTCCTACTCTGCGAGCTGTAATCGATGAGCCCTCCGACGCATCGCCCACCCGACCAAAAATGACACAACTCGCCTGGTCTCAGTCGGACTCTAAACCTACACCGACCAATCCAAACGTGTCCTCCTCGAGAGGTGGTTCTCCCGATGCGATGCTTTGATGCCCCAGCCGCCATGTCTGGCATTTCTGCTGCGCGATGCAACAAAAGGACCTCTAAGTCCATATTCGGATCACTCAAATCACATCTGGAGCCCAGACAACAACGTGAGCAAAGCTAAGAGTGCAGGGTTGTGAATTAGAGGTGTGTGTGCTCGGGATGGTTAGTACTTTTCCCTCTCTGTTCTGCTTTCAACTGTACTCACTTCGCTATAGTTCAATTGGGGATCCAATTTCCGACCAACGCGACTTGTCTCTGCGCCCTCAAGCACGTTCTTCACGGAGGTCAAAGATACCCGAGCATCTCGCGGATTTGCTCCCGTGAAGGTTTACCGAGGACTATTTGGCAGATTCAACTGGACTCGAAGCGACATACGAACGAAGGGCGCAAATGGGAGGGAGGGATGTGCTTAATGCAAAAAATTGTGGTGTTTCACAGTCTATGTTTCGCAGTCCACACTGCGTACATGTCCTCGTCGTGCTCATACAGACCACTCGTATCGAGTACAAGGCTGTGTTCTACATAAGAAAATGAAGCATCGTCTTACCTACCGACATCGTTCAAGTCTTTCAGATCGTCTCCACCGTAAGCTAACCCCCCCCCCTTACCAGGAAAGCACAGCGTTTAGCTAATCCTCCGCAGGTATACATCTCTGACCTCATTCTCGCTAGGCAACTGCTAGCCACCTGTCGTAATATCTATGCCAGGCGGTTAACTGCTATATATTATAATATGTCGGCTGGGAGCCGCTCTCACGCTAGGCAGTCGTCGTAACTACCACAGGGTACTTCACTCGCCGTCACGACCCTACGCGTCATCGATATTCAGCATGCAACTATTCAACTCAACAGAGCAACGGGGATATTGACCACATTGGGACAAGCCCAATGTTTCAATCAACAACCAGTATGTATCCGTGCTTCGCTTCTATCGCCTGAAAGCTGATTCTTGTTCCTTGTACTAGTAGCTCGTCGAAGTCTTCACTTCTGGCTTATCTCTACTTTAGCTATTCAATTGGTCATGGGAGCAGGACCTCAGACTCAAGGCACTGGCAACCTGGCAAAGCAGTGGTCTAAGAATTGCAAGCCAGGTTACCTAGTACATCGACAGCTGGATGGTTCGCCGATTTGCTCTAGTCGCTCTGGAGCTGAGAAGAGTTGTAGGAGGGTCATCGGATGGATAAGATGGGTCCGAAACTCCGATCAAAATTCTCTTCCGTCTCCTACCATCGACAACCAATATTCCTCGCCTGTGCACCTAGCAACGCACACTACAGAAGCTCCCTCCCATGGCTAGATTTCGGGTACCTCCAAGAGTAAGGGTTCCTCAGCTTGAATGAGAATCGGACGACGGATCAACCCGATAGTTTGTGCAGAGGGAAATGACTGGGAGGGAGGGAGTTGCAGGATTCTGCATCGTGCTCTGTCAAAGCTCTCCAAATCTTGGGTAAGTCCGCCATGCCTATCCCGCTAAACTCGTACTGATGTCACTTTCATGTGCAGTTCATAACGATCAAAGAAGGTTGCCAACAAGCTTGAGTCGTTCACCAAACCGTTGCTCTATCTTCTTTCGCGTATCCTCTGTCCTTCGCAAGTCAACCCGTTGTCTCCTCGTCGTCTCGTTCTTGCTCATGTTAACAACATCCATGCATCATGCATGAATGGCCCCTGCTAAATGTACTCGGCCATCTTCATGCCAACGCGTCGACAGACCGGGATCCGAATATGAGAGGTAAAGAGGAGGCATCCGAAAAGGAGCACACCAGGAATTTTCCGTCTGGCAAGGAAATGGTCGGACTAGCTAGTCCAGGTTCAGAGCACCGCTGAGACGAAACGAATCGTGTCTCTTTTCATGTACAAGCCAACACGGACCTTCCGTGCTCCACGTCGGATCCAAAATGAACGACCTTTTGAGTAAGGAACATCGAGATAACTATATACCACAACGGAGATCGATGTTCGTTTACTCCTTCACCTCGTAGTTGCCTACTACTCACTCTCTACTGGATCTACCTCACGCTGGATACCATCAACTTCGATGCCTTCATTAGGTTGCGCTCGTAGTGTACCAGCTGGCCGTTGAACCCATTCCTGTATCGATGTCGCATCATATTTGGTACCGCCGGACTTGCTGCACCTGATTTCAGAGGTAGACCAGGTTGTTGCGAAGCAGTCTGCGAAGGTTATCGAATCCGTACATGCGGGAGGTACAGGCGGGTCCGAAAGGGCAGGACTAGTGCGACTACTGGGATGATGTTGATGTTTCTCTCTGGATGCAATACATCGACATTGTACCATTTTCTTCCTTCGCCATCTTGAATATATCTCTGGAGGATGAATGCTAATTGATAATTCTCAAGAACGTAGCACGAGTGATCTGTTTCCTATCATCACGGCGGCCTCATCATGGAGGATTACAACACGATATCATTGGATGTATGGCTGTGACTTCAATTCCGACCCACGATCCTAGTCCTGTGACAGTCCCTTCTATGTGGCAAGATATCGACAGCTTGCTTCATATACAGGATGGTAACGAGACTACCACGATCCAGGAGTACTGACGACTAATAGACCGTGTCTGCTGTGAAATATATCGTTACTCTGCAATATTTTCTCACGCGCAGATCATGATGAAACATAAGTTACTCCTCTCTTCATCTACAACGATAAGTCCACCAATTCCGCCTCCAGCAACAATGACGGAGCAATTTGTCATTGCTGAAGTATGGTAGTGAAGCCCGAGCAGCGGTGCAACAGAGGACACAGGTATCCTACTCTTGAAGTTGGAATCTCACACATCCCCGAAGCCATGTCGTAATAATACGAAACGGAACATTTTTCAATGTCAGAAGATGGCAATATATATTGCAGCAGATATGGTCTAATGAAACCTACTTCCTTCCTTCTTCATGATTCATTCAATTTTGAATCAATAGACCGTATCTGCTATGAAATATATGGTTGCTCCGCAATATTTTCTCATGCGCAGATCATGTTTTCTTTGGATGACACGTAAGTTACTCCTCTCTTCATCTACAATGATAACTCCACCAACTCCGCCTCCAGCAACCATGACAGAGTGATTTTCCATTGCTGAAACATGATAGTGAAGCTTGAGCAGCGGTGCAACAGAGGACATAGGTATCCTACTCTTGAAGTTGGAATCTCACACATCCCCGAAGCCATGTCGTAATAATGCGAAACCGAACATTCTTCAATGTTAGAAGATGGCAATATATATCGCAGCAGATACGGTCTAATGTCATGGTTTGTCACTCATCAGCGCGGTGGCAACACGGAGTTTAGAGGAGGAATTGGAATTCTAGGCCAGGCCCGGAATTCTATGAGCTATGTGACCTTGATACTGATGCTGATGTCGATCGGGGGGGCTTAGATACACATTGGTACTCGTTCTCGGTTGGCAAGTCGGAAACGCGACCAGGGGCAGATGCGGTGGCGTTCAGGGTGGGGAAAAGTACCACGCGCACTCCCGTTGTAGTGATTGCATACTCAAGATCAACTCAAGATTGCATACCCTCTGATATTGAGGACACTTTAGCTTCCGTTGTTCATGCTTAATATTGAACTACTGTAGAAATGACTCAGAATTGCTTAAATTTCAGCATGAACACAATACGAAGGCGTGGTGATAACCAGGTCCAGATGATATAGCAGCTGGCGAGCCCTATGAGCCATACCGAAGGCCATAGGAAAAGGTACTTGTCCCCGACTTTGTGTCTGACCTCGGCTCCCTCGGCACAACACTGATATACACCCCGACTTAGGTAAGCCTGTGTGACATCAGTCTACAGAAAACTGTTACGAAAGACCCTCTACTGACTTCTTCTCGCACCACAAACTTGTGTTCGACCCATATGACCTCGGAGCAGCTGTTGCAAACGATAGAGTGACATCTGAATTCCATTTACTTGTCTGTTATTGCGTAGACGCCGCAGCGGCATTTGTGCACCCACACCGAATGGTCCAAATCTTTCATCAACGGTTCCTTATCAAAATCAAGATAACCTGTACCAGCCGAGGCTTCCTGTATTTCTCTTTGGAAGGATATTTACATCATACCTGTGTCACGGAACAGAATCTGACAAGATAAAATAAGCCTCTTTGATCTACCGTTACTTGCATCTATGCAGGCTCGGCTTTCCTTGCGAAATGAATTCTTGTCTGGGCGGTGCTATAGAAGCATCTTGTGTTATGCCGCCTTGATTTCTGGGAGAGGCGCCAGTGACCGAAATATGGAGATAATTTGGTAAAAATCTGCATCTCATGAGGACTCCAGCTTGAGAAATCCATCCTATTTAACCTAAAGATGTGTGCTGTTTCTAAAGGCACCTCTCGTCGTTCCCCATCACTGGTCTTACTCTTTCCCTTATTCTTGCAGCTTTGCAATACAACTGTACCATGGTTGGCTATACTAACTACTCTTATGACGACAGACTCGCTGTTTTCAAATGGGCAGGATTATGGACGCTCGCTGACTACAATGCTACTAGCATTAATCAACTTAGTACGCTAACTTGGACAGACGACCTGACGGCCAACGTAACCTTCACTTTTCCTGGTGAGATCCTGTGACGACATAACTCTGAGTCTCTTGCGAAATGACATTTACTCTTTTTCAGTACCAGCTAATGCGTTCTACTATTACGGAACTGTTCACTGTTGTGGGGCATTGTATGCCATATATACTGACTATGATCCCGAAAATCCCAAATTCGACACCATCGACGCTGTCGACAGAACTGACGATGGAAAAATTCCTCCAGTGAGTGTGAGCATCCATCCATTTGCACTATCATTCTCACCATACACGCAGGTCATCCTGTACCATAAATCCTTTGATCAGCTAGGAATACACGAGATAATCATAACCAACCAGAACGATCCACGGGGACCTTCACAGTTAACGGTGGACAAAATTGTACTCCAGGCTGAAGATAAGAATGTTACCATTGCTACAGAATTATTGACGTCGACATCCGGAGCATTATCCTCCTCCTTCATCTCTGTGACCTCGTCTACCACCCCGGCGGTATCTCAATCAAGCGGAACCTCGCCTTCCGCTTCCCAAACCCCTATAGGTGCCATCGTCGGAGGAGTTGTAGGAGGCATCTCGGCCATCTCCCTTTGCTTAATTGTATGGTTTTTTAAGCGACATCGCCATCGTACACAGCCAGAGCATAACGACATGAATACGAGTTCCTATACCAGTCCCCATCAACAGTCCCCATTCATTATATCTCACCCAAATACGCCTATCCCTACCCCGTATACCGTGATGGAAGCCACCTCTCACCGTATGTCAAAGGGTGGAAGAAGAGCTTCAGTGACTGCTGGACCTTCAATTTCGAATGCACCGTTGGGACAGGCACACCCCTCTTCATCACGTATGGCCTCCGGTGAACGCTGGCCTCAGCGGGAAAATGATGCGGGTCGGATAGACACTGATGATGGTGGCAACAATACTGTAACGTTCCCGCCTGGGTACGAGGATATTGTCAGTGGTGGACATGTTGAACAGCTTATCACTAGAGGTCCAACCCTCTAGTAGAGGGACGTTGATTCGTAGGTTGCCTACACCTGAGGTTCGAAGGCCTCCCCCCTCGGAAAGCGGGCCTTCTTGAGCTTCTTGACAACCTTCTCGCGAACTCGTCCCGTTTGATGAGGACAACCCTCCGCTCATTATTCCATATTTTCTTTCTATTTCAGGTGTATGTAGACGTGTAAGTTACCTGCTGTAGCACTTATTTAAGTTTCGAGAAAGTGGTTGTTCTCATTGGTCCTCCAATACTACGACTTGTATTTCAATGTAGAGCATGTACGGATTATATACTTATTGTCGGAATCCAGCAAAACAAGTCTTTCACATGCGTATCGCTATCTTCCTTTCACGCACTGAAAGCGGGGAGCCCTCGCGAGCACTACAAGACGTTCCTTCAATGCATTTAAGTCAGCCCTTCACTCTTCGTGTTTCGCTCCCTCCATTTCCTCCGTAATAACTGCCACCCAACGCTGGCGTGAACCGTTTGTTAACACAAAAATGTTTAGCTCAGGCATACTGAACATCGATGACTCCAACATCGAGAACACCGATTAGTGCGGAATGGATCCCACACTGGGAAATGCAACCATATGCTATAACATGGCTCAAAGTTAGTCCAATCAACTACCTCCCAATTACTTACTAACCTTTCGCCAGATAGATCTCCGGGCCTCACGATAGTCGTCGCTCCCATGGCGATTTGGTCCCATTATGCGAGTTAGTCTTCATGGAGATTGGTATCGAAACTACTGCTGCTGGATCTATCATCTGTGTCAATTTCTCTGGCTCATACACGTGCAACCAGATGGCGCCTAATTTTAGAAGCCGTCGTCCCAAACGTGGGTAACTGCTAGGGTGACGTATGCGAATGGGGAGGTGACATACGTGGTGCGAAGGTAGGCCCTTTTACTACCTTATGCCCTCTTTTAATGAGATTTTGTAGTAGAATATTGATGAGTTTGAGCACGACGTTAAAGGACGCCCAAAGACGCGGGAGGCATCATATTAAGTATCGGAATGACTTCATGAAGGCGGACATAATATGCCTCGGCCGTAACACATATGATGCTGGATACGTGTCAACCAGGCAGTCTGCAGACATTAGCTCTGTGTGCATTATCACGGTTTCGTTCAGTGGCGATGCTTTCGTCGCTGAGATCTGGTGAGAGGCTTGAACTGTCGGGATACATTAGTACTCGATAGTAAATTCAATACGTGCTTTATCTCAATTACCGGTCTGCGTAGATGTGAGAAATTTAAGTTATCAGTGCAGTAGTGTCGCTTTCTCGGAAAGAGAGCCATGGGAGGGAAGAGACAATCAACTTGCGGATAATCCTGTTGAATGTGAACTTGAAGGTCCGGGGCAACGGCCCGCTCGGAGGGTGAAATTCCCACCTATCGGAGTCGGGAGCGGGAGCGGAATCAGAATTCCTCTTTTCGTCCACCACCATCCGAGGATACGCACCGACTTGGGCACACAAAGCCTCGATCGACCACCAGCGTCCCTCGTCTCCTCGTCTTTGCTCGATCGAAGATGCGTACGTAAACAACAGCTCATCGACATCGCCCGTCAAGGTTTTGTTCGATTTCTTGGCGCGTAGATTCCTCGATTTGCACCTCCAACGGTAGCAGTCTCTCAACCTGAACGACGCTAGGGCTCGGTTCGCATAGACAACGCGTCAGCGTATCAATTTAGAAGAGAAGGTGGGGTGAGGCACAAAATTTAGCATTTTGTAGGCGGACGGCAGGGATGTGGGGTAGCTGTGGAGTTCAGATGGGAGAATGTCTTTCACTGTACGACTCCGCGTACGTCCACCATTCTCATCTCGCTGAAATCTCACTGATATTTCATCTAGTCCAGTTCATGATGGTCTTCCGATGCTCGAGGCAGCCTGTTCATGTCATCGAGGAAAAGACTATCAAGAAACTAGACGTCGTTATCACATTCCAACAAGTTCAAGGAAAAGCTGTCCACCGGCGGTCTCCTTCGATGCATAATCGGGCCAGGACTCGGCACCAGCATGACAAGAGATATCTTTACGCGTTCTTTCTTCAAACTTCATCGACATCGATCATCCCTCGCCTCCTCCAGGGCTCCGTCTCCTTGATCTACATCAATTCGAAGACGGCATCACCATCAATCAGTACTGCGTTTGTCATTCTTCTCGCGACACTGCTATGCATTAATATTTCCCATACATGTTCGGCCGTTCGACCCGTATGTATGATAGTCCAATCTTCCCAAACATGAGACTGACATAACTTCCCAAGCCAACAACGACCTGTTGTACGATGATATGGATGGCGAGAAAGCAGTCGTGTCCTTTCTCCCAACGGCATGCTTCGACCGCTTGTCCTCTGTACAACGAGACCGAACACCAACCGCAATTTGTCAGACCGGTGTGCTAGCACAGGTTTCCTACTCTGCGTGCCCTCCGACGTATGGCTCGTTTGACCAAAAATGATATGATTCACCTGGTCTCTGTCGGACTCTAAACCTACCTACACCGACCAATCCAAATGTATCCTCCTCGAGAGGTGGTTCCATCTTCATCTTCCAATAAGATGCTTTGTTGCCCTAGCCGCTATGTCTCGCATTCCTGCTGTGCGATGCAACAAAAGGGCCTCTAAGGCCATATTCAGATCACTCAAATCACTTGCGGAGCCCAGACGACAACGATATGAGCAAAGCTAAGAATGCAGGGTCGTGAATCAGAGGAATGCGTGGTGAGGATGGTTAGTACTTTCTCCCTCTCCGTTTTACTCTCAGCTGTACTCACTTCGCTACAGTTCAATTGGGGATCCAATTTCCGACCAACGTGACTTGCCTCTTGCGCCCTCAAGCATGTTCTTCACGGAATTCAAAGATACCTGAGCGTCTTGCGGATTTAAGGTTTACCGAGGACTATTTGGCAGATTCAAGTGAACTCGAAGCGACATACGAACGAAGGGCGCAAATGGGAGGGAGGAATGCGCTTAATGCAAAATTTGCGGTGTTTCACGGTCTATGTTTCACAGTCTGCACTGCGTACACGTCCTCGTCATGCTCATACAGATCACTCGCATCGAGTACAAGGCTGTGCTCTGCATATGAAAACGAAGTCTCGTCTCGTCTACCGCCATCGTTCAAGCCATTTAGATCGTCTCCACCGTAAGCTACCCCTCTTACCAGGAAAGCACAGCGTCTTTAGCTAATCCTTCCCAGGGAGACATTCGGCCTCATTCTCGCCAGACAATTGCTAGCCACGCGTCGTAATATCTATGCCAGGCCGACGCGGTTAACTGTTACGCATGCCAGTGATAATATGTCGGCTGGGAGCCGCTCTCAGGATATCCGTCTGGTACCAGACAGTTATCACAATTGGTGTTGGATACTTCACTTGCGTCAGGATCTTGCGCGTTACCAATGTTCAGCATACCATTGAACACAATACAGCAACCGTGATATCGACTATGTTGAAACAAGCTCATTATTTCTGCTGGGGAGGAAACTGGGAGGGGCGGAGAAGGAAGATAAGAAACAGGATTCATCATTGTGCTACGATTCCTAGGTATGTCCACGATCCTCGTTCGGTTGAACAAGTATTGATACCACTTTCATGTGTAGTTCACGATGGTTAAAGAAGGTTATCAAAAGCACGAGTCCTTCACATACGTGTCGCTATCCTCCTTCCGACGCGCAGGGAGCCTTACCAGCCCTGCAATACCATCTGCGTTCAAATCAGGCTGCTGGCTCTTCGTTCTTGTCTTCTTCCCATTTCAATATCCACCAGCTGCTGCTGTGAACCGTTTGCTAGTGCAAAAAAGTTTAGCCCTAGCGTACTGCATAACGGCGATTCCAGTGCCGAGAATATCAACCAGTGCGGAATGGAACTGACAAGGAACGCGACCATAACTCACCCATATGCTATAACGTGACTATGTTAGTTCGACTCATTACCGGTACCTCCCAATTACTTACTGGCTTTTGCCAGATTAACCTCCAGACCTCATAATAGTCTTTACTTCAGGCTTGGCGCTTTCGGTAGTCCTCATTAGCGTCGATACCACCGTCGCCGGTGCTGTATGCTCCGGCTCATATGCGTGTGATAGTAGTGATCGGTACATCAATTCATGCAAATGGGGAAGTGATGTATGCGTGCGAAGGTAGGTCTTTATTACGACCCAAGGCCGCCTTTCAATGATATTTTGTTGCACAGCTTTGATGGACACCCAAAGACACTAGAAGGTCGGAGTAATTTCATGAAGGTGGAAATTCTTTGCTTTGGCCATAATGCATATGTGATACTGGCTACGCATCAATCCGGTCTTCCGTGGACATCTCTGCACCCATTATCACGGTCTGAGGCTTGAATTAATATCGTCGGAGTATTTTAGTGCTTGATAGTACATTTATTTATATAATGCATGGAATCTTGATTACTAGCCTACGTGTCGATACGAGTGATTTCAGTTATCAGTAGAGTAGTGTTGCCTTCTCGGAAAGAGAGCCATGGGAGGGAAGGGGCAATCAACTCGAAGGGCGAAATTCTCACCGATCGGGAGCGGAATCAAAACTACTCTTTTCGTCTTTCACCACCATCAAGGATAGGTATCGACTCGGCAATACACGTACAAAGTCTCGATCGACCACCAGCGTTCCTCGTCTGCTTGTTTTTACTTGATAGAAGATGCGTACGCGAATAGCAGCTCGTCGCCTGTCAAGGCTTTGTTCGATTCCTTAGTGCGAGGATTCCTCAATTTGCACCTTCAACGGTGGCGGTCTCTCAACCTGAACGACGCTAGGGATCGGTTCGCATGGACGACGCGTCAGCGTGCCAGTTTTGAACAGAAGGTTGAGTGAGGCACAGAATTTGGTATCCTGTAGGCAGAGGGGGAGGCAAGTGGTTGTAGAGAAGGGAGGTAAGTGAAGAGGACTGATCGTACTGGAGGTGGCCGGCGTCGTGAGGGCTATGTATAGTTCAGCTGGAGAATGCCCTTCGCTGTACGACTCGTACGTCCGCCATTCTCATCTCACTGAAATCATATTGACGTTGCATTTAGCACAGTTCCTCGAGGCAGCCTGCTCATGTCATCGAGGAAAAGGCCACTGAGAAGCTAGACGTCACTATCGCATTCCAATGACTCCGAAGACAGCCATTCACTGGCAATCTCCTTTGACGCGTCGTCATTTGTTGATTTGCGCTGGGACCCGTCACTGGCACTACAAGAGATATCTCCACGACAACAGCAGTCATTGTCCCTCATTTTCCCTATCTCTTTGATCTACATCACCAAACCTTTTTAAGACAACCTCACTATCAAAACAATACTGCGTCCGCCGCTGTCCTCAGGCTCGCGATACCGCTACGCATTTCCCATACATGTTCGGCCGTTCGACCCGTATGTATGATGGTCCGATTTTCCTAAACATGAGACTGATATAGCTTCCCAAGCCAAAGGCGACATGTTGTACGATGATATGGATGGCGAGAAATCGGCGGTGTCCTTTTCCCCCAACGGCATGCCTACCGGCCGTTTGCCCTCTCTCTGTACTTACGAGACCGAGCACCAACTACAATGTGTCAAGGGCCTTGAAGCCTAGACGACAGCAACGTGAGCGAAGCTAAGCAGAGGGACGTGAATTAGAGGGGAACGTGCTGGGATGGTTAATACTTTCAGGCTCGTCACGGTCGGCCTGATCCCGTAAACATTCATCCAGTACTGTTTGGACCTTGGGTGGATTCAATTGGATGCGAAGCAACATGATGTGTACAAGCGGGAAGGGGAGACATGTGGCCTGATGCGAAAATTTTCGATGTTTCACAGTCTATTTTTCGTAGTTCATACTGCGTGCACATCCTCGTCTTGCTCATACAG
This sequence comes from Desarmillaria tabescens, assembly GCF_030435595.1. Classification (NCBI taxonomy): domain Eukaryota; kingdom Fungi; phylum Basidiomycota; class Agaricomycetes; order Agaricales; family Physalacriaceae; genus Desarmillaria; species Desarmillaria tabescens. The sequence goes on along the minus strand of NW_026848390.1, from coordinate 97,563 downwards.
GTCACTCGCATAGAGTACAAGGCTGTGTTCTGCATAAGAAAACGAAGTCTCATCTTATCTACCGCTATTGTTCAAGCCTTTCAGATCGTCTCCACCGTAAGCTAACCCCTTCCTAGCATGAAAGTACAGCGTCGTCAGCTAATCCTCCGCAGGTATACATCCGGCCTCATTCTCACCAGGTACTCGCTAGCTGCGTGCCGTAATAACTATGTCAGGCAGACGCGGTTAACCGCTACGCATGATAATATGTCGACTGGATATCCGTCTGGCGCTAGGCAGTCATCGCAACCAGCGCCGAATACGTCACGACCCTACACGTCATCTGTATCTAGCATGCAACCATTCAGCGCAACGGAGCAACCGTGATATCAACCACATGGGGATTGCTCAATCTCTTAATCAACTACTAGTACGTATCTATGCCTGGTTTATATCCACTGAAGGCTGATTCCTGTTCCTTTACTAGTAGCTCGTCGAAGTCTTCACTTCTGGGTTGACTCCACCCTGACCATTCACTGGCAGGACCTCAGACTCAACTAGCAAAGTAGTGGTTTGGGAAGTCGCAAGCCAGGCTACCTAGTACATTAACGGCTGGACGGCTCACCCGCTCTAGTCGATGTAGAGTTGAGAAGCCTAAGTTGTATACTACAACGGTAGTATTGAAGGGGAGTCATCAGGCGATCCGAAACACCGATCAAAAACTTCTCCCTCCTCCCACCAATGACAACCAATATTCCTCGCCTGTGCACCGAGCAACGCACACTTCAAAAGCCCCTTCCCATGGCCAGATTTCGGGTACCTCCAAGAGTAGCGGTTCCTCAACTTGAATAGGACTCGGACTCCGGACCGACGCGATAGGGAGATAGCTGGGAGGAAGGGAGGTACGGGATTCGGCATCGTGTGCCTAAGACAGAGGACCGGCCATGGGTAGGAAGGGGCGCACCTATGACTGTTCGTCGTCCTGAGGGGTGTATTGCTAGTGAAGCAAATTTTCTCATGGAGCTCCAGCGGTGACCTTGACAACAATCGTGCTCCGTCAAAGCTCTCCAAATCTTATGTAAGTCTACTATCCTTTTCTCGCTGAAGTCGTACTGATGGTACTGATGGTACTTTCATGTGCAGTTCATAACGGTCAAAGAGGGTCGCCAAGAAGCTTGAGTCATTCATCGAACGGTCGCCATCCCCTTTTCACGCGTCGTCTGCCCCTCGTGCTCAAATCAACCTGCCGTCTCCTTGTCGTCCAGTTCTTGCATATACCAACATCTACGCACCATGCACGAATGGCGCCTGCTAACTGTACTGGCCGTCTGTCTTCTTCATACCAACGCGTCGACTCATACGTGAAAAATTTCTAGCCGGGCTCTAAACCTGTACCAGCTAGTCCGGCCGCTTCCTCACCAGACAGTCCCGCCTCCATTCCTGATGTATTCCTGTCGCGGGAAGGGCCTCCCACTTCATATTCGGATCCTGGCCTGCTAACACAGACCTTCCGTGCTCCATGATGAAGTTGGATCCATAGTGAATGACCTTTTCAACAGGGGACGTCGAGATTTTTATACGCCACAACGAAGGTCGATGCTTGTTCACTCCTTCACCTCGTAGTTGCCTACTACTCACTCTCCGTCAGATCTAGATACCATCAACTTCGGTGCCTCTATTGGGTTGCGCTCGTAGTGTACCAGCTGGCCGTTAAATCCATTGTAGAAGACTCCTGCGTCGATGTCGTATCATATTTGGTACCGCCGGAGTTGCTGCACCTGATTTCAGAGGTAGACTAGGCTGTGCCAAGCAGTCTGCGATGTTTTCTCTCTCGATGCAATACATCGACATTGTATCATTTTCTTCCTTCGCCATCTTGAATATATCTCTGGAGGATGAATGCTAATCGATAATTCTCAAGAACGTAACACGAGTGATCTGTTTCCTGTCATCACGGCGGCTCCATCACGGAGGATTACAGCACGCTATCATTGGCTGTATGGCTGTGACTTCAATTCCGACTCACGATCCAGGAGTACTGACGACTAATGAAACCTACTTCCTTCCTTCTTCATGATTTATTCAATTTTGAATCAATGTCGTGGTTTGTCACTCATCAGCGCAGTGCAACATGGAGTTTGGAAGAGGAATTGGAATCCTAGGCCAGGCCCGGAATTCTATGAGCTATGTGACTGTGATGCTGATGCTGATGTCGATCCGGGGGGGCTTATTAGATATTGATATTCGTTCTCGGTTGGCCAGTCGGAAACGCGACCAGGGGCAGACGCGATGGCGTTCAGGGTGGGGAAGAGTGCCGCGCGCACTCCCGTTGTAGTGATTGCATACCCTCTGATACTGATGACGCTTTAGCTTCCGTTGTTCATGCTTAATATTGAACTACTGTAGAAATGACTCAGAACTGCTTAAATCTCAGCGTGAACACAATACGAAGGCGTGGTGATAACCAGGTCCAGGTGATATAGACTGGCGAGTCCTATGAGCCATACCGAAGGCTATAGGAAAAGGTTCTTGTCCCTGACTTTGTGCCTGACCTCGGCTCCCTCGACACAACACTGATTGATACACCCCAATTTAGATAAGCCTGTGTGACATCAGCCTACAGAAAACTGCTACGAAAGACCCTCTACTGACTTCTGCTCGCACCACAAACTCGTATTCGACCCATATGACCTCGGAGCAGCTGCTGCAAGCGATAGAATGATATCCGAATTCCATTTACTTGTCTGTTATTGCGTAGACGCCGCAGCGGCATTTGTGCACCCACACCGAATGGTCTAAACCTTTCATCAACGCTTCCTCATCAAAACCAAGATGACCCTGTGCCAGCCGACCATCCTGTAACTCTGTTTGGAAGGATCTTGACATCATACCTGTGTCACGGAACAGAATCTGACAGGATAAAATAAGCCTCTTTGATCGAGAAAAGAAGGTTGATCTACCGTTACTTACATCTATGCAGGTTCGGCTTTCCTTGTGAAAGAAATTCTTGTCTGGGCAGTGCTGTAGATAGATAGATAACCGGCCTAGGTCCCAACAGGAGCGCCGAAGCATCTTGTGATATGCAGCCTTTATTTCTGGGAGCGACTCCGCCGATCGAGCTATGGAGAGAATTTGGTAAAAATCTGCATCTCGTTAAGACTCCAGCCTGACGATGAGGAGAAATGCTAACAGTGTCGTGCTCTCCATGCCAAGGTGGTGTTACTGGCGCCAGCCAAGGAAATCGATTACAAGTCCAAATTGAATTTCCCGCCTTACGAATGATCGATATCAATGTTTCTATTTTCTATTTTCAAATTTTCATGCTTCAAGCTTACTTACTGTGAGACTTGTACTAAAAAATCCTTTGGTATTTGCGAACTTCTGTCATGTCTTAAGCTGAAAAGCTCAACAGGTGGTTTCTTGGTTGTAATACTTGGGTTGTACTGGCCTGTTTCAACATCGTTTAGTATTTACTTGACCCCTGATTGCAATCATGATACTTACTCAGGCGGTTTGACTCCATGCTATTTAACTCAAAGATGCTGTGTGTTGTTTTTAAAAGCCTCTCTCGTGGTTTCTCATCACTGGTCTTACTCTTTCCCTTACTCTTGCAGCTTCACAATACAACTTCGCCATGGTCAGCTATAGTAACTACTCTTATAGCCTCGAAAACCTGGATGTTTTCAAATGGGAAGGGTCATGGGAACTCAGTGCATATGATGCTTCTAGCGTTAATGAGGTTGGGGTAATGGCTTGGACACAGGACCTGACAGCCAACGTAACCTTCACTTTTCCTGGTGCAGACCCTGTGACATACCTCTTGTGAAATGACATTTACTCTTTTTTTTTTTCAGCACCAGCTAATGCTTTCTACTATTACGGCATACCTCGCTGCTGTGGGGCATTGTATGCAATATGTATCGACTGTGATCCCGAAAGTTCCAAATTCGAGAAGATCAACGCTGTCAACAGCACTGACGATGGTAAAAATCCTCCGGTGAGTGTGAGCATCTATCTGGACCATCCATTTGCACTATCATTCTCACCACACATGCAGATCATCCTGTACACCAAATCCTTTGATCAGCTAGGAATACATCAGATAATCTTAACCAACCAGGACGACGCACGGGGGCTTTCGGAGTTAACGCTGGCCAAATTTGTACTCCAGATTGAGGATAACAATGTTACTGCTACAGAAAGCTTGACGTTGACGTCTGGAGCATCCTCCTTCTCCTTCATCTCTGTGACCTCATCTACCACTCCGGCGCCGGTATCTCAATCAACCAGAACCTCACCTTCCCCCACAGGTGCCATCGTTGGAGGAGTTGTAGGAGGCGTCGCGGTCATCTCCCTTTGCTTAATTATATGGTTTTTTAAGCGACATCGCCATCGTACACAGCCAGAGCATAACGACATGAATACGAGTTCCTATATCAGTCCCCATCAACAGTCCCCATTCATTATATCTCACCCAAATACGCCTATCCCTACCCCGTATACCGTGATGGAGACCACCTCTCATCATATGCCAAAGGGAGCAAGAAGAGTTTCAGTGGCTGCTGGACCTTCAATTTCAAATGCACCATTGGGACAGGCACACCCCTCTTCATCACGTATGGCCTCCGGTGAACGCTGGCCTCAGCGGGAAAATGATGCGGGTCGGATAGACGCTGATGATGGTGGCAACAATAGTGCCGCAACGTTCCCGCCTGGGTACGAGGATATTGTCAGCGGTGGACACGTTGATGGTGAACAACCTACCACTAGAGGCCTAACGTCCCTCTAGTAAGTAGAGGGACGTTGATTTGCAGGTTGCCTACACCTGAGGTTCGAAGGCCTCCTCCCTCGGAAAGTGGGCCTTCTTGAGCTTCTTGACAACCTTTTCATGAACTCGTCCAGTTTGATGAGACCAACCTTCTACTCGTTATTCCATATTTTCTTTCTATCTCAGGTGTTTGTAAACTTGTAAAGTTACCTGCCGTAGCGCCTATTTAAGCTTCGAGAAAGAAGTGGTTGTTTTCAGTGATCCTCCAATACCACAACTTGTATTTCAAAGTAGAGCATGTACAGAATATGATCCTTATTGTCGGAATCCAGAAGTACGGTTCATTCACATGTGTATCGCTATCTTCCTTTCACGCATTGAAAGCGAGGAGCCTTACGAGCACTACAAGACATTCCTTCGCGTTTAAGTCAGCCATCTGCTCTTTGTACTTCGCTCCCTCCATTTCTTCCGTAATGTCCGTATGAGAGGCTTGAACTGTCGGGATAGTACGTTAGTGTTTGATAGTAAATTCAATACGCGATTTAGTATCTCCATCACCGGCCTGCGCGGATGTGAGAAATTTAAGTTATCAGTACAGTACATAGTGTCGCCTTCTCGGAAAGATAGCCATGGGAGGGAAGGGACAATCAAGCGGATAATCCTGTTGAATGCTAAGGGCAACGGCTCGCGAAACTCCCACCGATCGGAGTCGGGAGCGGGATCAAAACTCTTCTTTTCGTCTTCCACTACCATCCGAGGATAAGTATCGACTCGGGCACACAATTGCCTCGATAGACCACAACCGTCCTCGTCTGCTTGTTTTCGCTCGACCGAAGATGCATACGCAAACAACGGCTCATCGTCCGTCAAGGTTTGTTCGATTCCTTGGCGTGGGGATTCCTCAAATTCACGTTCGACGGCGGTGGTCTCAGCTTGAACGACGCTAGGGCTCGGTTCGCATAGACGGTGTGTCATTGCTTCAATTTTAAGCAGAGGATGGCCTCGTAGGAAGCAAGGCACATAATTTGGCATTTTATTGAAGTGGAAAGAGGGACGAGAGGGAAAGGGTGATTGTAGAGAAGGGAGGAAGAAAGACGACCATGCTACGAGTAGTTGGCGTCCTGAGGGTCGTGCGTGGTTCAGCTGGGAGAATGTTCTTAGCTTTACAACTTTTTGGTATGTCCGTTATTCCTATCTCGTTGTAATCGTATTAACATTGCATCTAGTACATGATGGTCATCTGGTGTCCGAGGCAGCCTGCTTATCTTCATCAAGAGAGGGTGGCCGAGAAGCTCGGTGACATCACTATCACATTCTAACGAATCCGAGGATATCGATAAGCCGTTGAAACGTTCACTGACGGTTTGTTTTTGACGTTCCCTCGTCTATTGATGTGGGTCGGGGTCCATCACCAGTACTACGAGGGATATCTTTACGCGCCTGGCTCCCGCTCCCTAGACCTACATCGCAGAAACTTTTGAAGACAACCTCACCGTAGGATAATACTCCATCCAGTGTTCTTGCCACACCATTACGCATAATCATTCCCCATACATGTTCTGCTACTCGTCCCGAATACACGATAGTCCTGTTTTCCCAAGTACGAGACTTAGAATGTAGCTTCCAGGCCAACAGCGACGAGTCGTAGAATATGGATGGCGAAGACAGCGATGTCCTTTTCTCCAGCCGACATGCCCATACCGGCTGCTTGTCAGGTTCTCCTTTCTCTCTCTATACGTCGAGACCAAACACCGTCCACATTTTATCAAACAAGCGTGCTACCACAGGTTTCATACTCTGTGAATTTTAATCAGTATTCCCTCCAACGCATCGCCTACCGATCTGTCCGGAAATGATATGATTCGTCTGGTCTCAGCCGGACTCTGAAACTACGCCCTCCAGCGCGCGTCCTCCCCCGATAGTTCCGCTTCCATCTCCTGATGAGACGTTTTGATGCCCAACTCCTATGCTTGAAATTCCTATTCGTTTTACAACAGGAGCGTCTCAAGAGTCAAAGCCCGTATTCAGATCCCAGCTTGACTTCAAATCACATCCGGAGCTCAGACAATGACGACATGTGCGAACTTGCTAAACCAATGAGTGTGGATTAGAGAAGAAGGTGCTTGGGACGGCAAGCATTTTCCTTTCCGTTCTGCTTTCAGCTGTGCTCATTCCCACTACAGTCCAATTAATCACCCGCCGGCGATCCAATCTCCAACCAAAGCGACTTCTCTCCTGCGCCCTCAGCGTTTCAACCCCAAGCACATTCTTCACAGAGGGTGAAGAAAGCAAGCTTGCGCCTGGTCTCTCAACCATTTACCCAGGACTGTTTCGTCCTTGGGTGGATTCAATTGGACTCGAAGCGTCATGGGTGCAAACAGGAGGCAGAAACGTGGCTAACGCAACAATTTCGGTGCTTCGCAGTCCATGCTTCACAGTCCAGACTGCATACACGTCCTCGTCGCGCTCATACAGATTGCTCGCATGGAGTACAAGGCTGTATTCTGCATAAGAAAACGAAGTATCATCTTTTCTACCGCCATTGTTCAAGTCTTTCAGATCGCTTCCACCGTAAGCTACCCCCTCTTACCAGCGTTTAGCTAATCCTACCCAGGTATACATCCAGCTTCATTCTCGCTAGGCAATTGCTAGCCATCTGTCGTAATATCTATGCCAGGCCGACGCGATTAACTGCTACACATGATAAGTCGGCTGGGAGACACTCAGGATATCCATCTGGCGCCAGACAGTTATCGCAACCAGCCCTGGATTTCATCATTGTATTGTGCACATTTTGTTTTCACACAAATTCTCAACTGTCCGGTGTGAAGCATACTCGTAGTACCGATCCAGTAGTAGCGGCAGTTGCGGGGTCCCCGACTCTTTCCCTTTGGGCGAAGAAACGGGATGTATCCACTTGTTCAAGCTGAATTAGAATACGACCCGATAAATTATGGGAAAGTGGTGCGAAATCTAAATCTAATCTGATCATGAGCGCACTCTTTCCCTCCATTCGACGACCTTGTCGGTTTTGCGTTTAAGGTCGGGACCCCTCCCGTGCTTTTATTTTACTTTTATTTTTACCGATCTTGGCTTTGCACCACCACCTCCTCAGCCTCCTCCTGCGTACTTTACTATGAAATATACCTCGTTCGAACTGCGCCATCACGTTCCTTCCAACCGCTGCGCCTATTTTCCAACACCCTTTGCCGGATTGGTGCCGCGCCTCCCCCTTGCTAGTGGCACTCGCTGCCCGTGAGTTTAGGTGAATCGGACCGGATGGACCGACTCTTGGATGTGGCCTTGTTTGGCAACACATCCCTACACATCCACCATCACGGTTTCTTACTGCAGGCTAAAAGAGACTTGCCATTTTCGAGCGAATTCTTGACCCGGGGCGATGGTAATCATAAGATGCGTGTATACATAAACTCCATCTAGGTCAGTCTATCCAAGAGCACATCATGCCACCCAGTGGTGTTGACTATCAGTTACAAGGGCCTTCGACTTCTAGCCAATATCGTTCTGACGTGTTGATTAAGAGCTCTATGACGCTCGATGGTACTGGTGTCCCCACATTAACTAAACATGTCCTCAAAGGCGTCGAAGCTGACCTCAGGTTCAGTACCAGAACCACCCGCTTGGACGACTTCCTCGATACTTTCTTTCCCAAATGCGATAGTTCCTCCGCTCTTCTCAATACCCTGAAAGGCATAGGAGCGTACGATGCGTCCGCTGGTCGATGGAAATCTCTCCCTGCCCAACCTCGGGGTTCTGAACTGCCGTATTATATTGCATTTGCTGACGCGGCGAACGCTGTTGGCCAGGCGGCGTGTGGCGAGAACGAAGCTCCAAAGCGTTTTTGGCTAGACCGGCATTCATCGAAACCCAAGTCGTTCACACACGCGGCTGCTAATCGCCCTGATGTAGTGAATGTTTTAGGAAACAAGGACGACTGGGAAACGCTGAGTGAGGCTATCCTTAAAGCCGAAGTTTGTGATGTGTTCAAGCATTGTGCGGAGATGGACGAAACTGACTGTCTCTATACAGAACAATATCCCGGAGTCTGGTCCCGATACGGTAGGTAATCGTCATTTCATGAGCTCTTCCGCACACTTATCGTCAAATCCATTGCATAGATGGACCAAATGACGGTAAGAACGTTGGAGACCGTCACGAATTTTGCTAAATGTATGCCGCCTTTAGCTGAAGAAGATTCAGGTATCGTGGGTCCGTACCATTGTGCCTGTCGAGATCAAGCCGAAGACGGTGGTCAAGCTCGAAGAAGCACAAAAAACAATCACGCAGCTCTGTGGATATATGCGACAGATCCTAAGAGAGCAGTATGATCGCTAATATGTATTTGGGATGATTCTCTTCCACTCGAGTCTGTCTCTGTGGTACTGCGACCGCTCGGGCTTGGTGGGAGCTGATAGTAACATCGACATCCACAATGTATGAGCCTCAATAGTACCCGCCCGAAGATACATATTCTCACATTTGTTTCAGGAGCCGGACAAGTTTATCCGAGTGATAGCGCATTTCTCCACCGCGGATCCTTTCCAATTAGGCTGGGATAGGACCATGAAATTATACAGGGGACTCTCAGAGAAGGCTGTATATTCCCATTCCCCAGAGATACCTTTAAATTACTTTGAAATACTACCCTCACTGCATCTCGTTCGATGGCTCATTACAGTGCGTAATGCGGACGCTAAACCACATTTTCTCGTCACGATCCGTGCGCTCAGCGTCGCTCGGTCAGAAATAATGTGCGGACGTGGAACTCTTGTCTGGCTTGCAATGGATTTAGCGAAAAAAGAGGTGAGGGAAAACATTATGCGCAACGTACAAATATTCTCACTCGCTCCTTAGGTTGTCGTTCTGAAGCAAAGTTGGAGACCGTTGACATCAACGTCTGAAAATGATTTTCTATGAGATTGCTGGGCCCGGTGACCATATTAGCCGCGTCTACTTGAATCACGAGGTTCCGGGAACTAGGACATTTTCCGACCTTCGAAAGGATGTGCATACCTATCCTTTTCATCAGAGGTCTACTAGCCAAGCAAGTAAAACAGCGAAACGAAAAGCGACACCGGATGAGGTGCTGCATGTCAATGTCATCAGTGGTTTGCGCGATTTTTTAGACTTTCCTGTCACCTCAGAGACGGTAGTGGAGCGTGTATTGACGCGATTGGTTCTCAAAGACTATGGATGGCCGCTAAAGGTTTTACTAACCATGAAAGAGTTTTTGACGACGGTGCATGGAACTTTTCTTGGTAAGATTCGTCTCAACCCTCTTTGTTTTTTTATGACAACTAATGATTGTCATCAGGTAACATGTTGATATGCCTGGCCAAGGACGAAAAAACGGGTCTGTTGAAGTTGTTTGATACGAACGGGCGAATCAGCGACATGGATCATTCCAAACATGACATGGATTACCATGATCCAGGCCCTCTTCAAGACAACATGCAAGTTGACATCCCGCTTCCAAAAGTGATTGAAGTATACAAGTATCCGCCGATGTCGGATGGTCTGTCGGACTTGTTCGCCTCACTTCCTTCAAGCATGGATGACACGCAGTTGGTGACTTACTATAAGGCTCTTCTCAAGTCTCTTTCAATAGAAATCAAAAGGAGTAATACACGCATTGTGAGTTTTTCGACAATCGTTTTTCAGATTTCTGATGAACTCGTGTACAGACAATCGCACCTAAGGATGTTCATATCTTCATAACGCCTGAGGTCAGTCGCCACACGTTTCGTTACATAACCACTCTTAACATAGTCCCGCAGACAAAGATGCCTCCTTCTTTTGCCAGTCATGTTGCTCAACACGGTGAACGTACGGTAAATACTTGTCGTTGTTATTCCCCTTCATGTTCATTGACTAATTATAGAAATATATAAACAGGGCACCTTACCGTATATCAGTCACAAAATTCTTGACAAGGCGGTGAATGTTGTTCATGTCGCCATCCACGACATGGAATCCTTTTTTTGGGTGGTGATATATATATATGCCTCACATGTGCAGGTCCTGGTGGACCATTGCAACATGCGCTCAAGTCCCTGTCCGAGGCTGATGACAACGACACCTACGAAACGAGAAAAATCCGTACCCTCGTTTATTTCTTCTTTGATGCCCCTGAGAGCGACATCCTGTATAATAAGAGGAAGCTATTCGACAATCCCGGTCCAGAACATCTCCAAGAACATGTACTCGACTACTTTGATCCATATTTTGAACCGCTGAAGCCGGTCATCCTGGAATGGTGGCATATCTTGAATCTGGCATACCACTTCAGAGATGGCTTTGAGTACAGGTTTCCGATCCTTCCTTTTCAACGCGCCATCGAGGAAGCTCTTCAGCGGCTTCCGGACAACTACGAGGAGATCACCGGAGTCACTGCTTTCTATGAGGCGGAGCGTTCTCGACGGGAAGGAGAGCTGGATTTGATTCGAAAGGCCTTGACAGAGTGTGATGTGCTTGAGACCACAGACACTGGTCCCGTGTGGGATAGCCCGGAGCGGCCCAAGACGCACGTTGGTGTCGGCAGCTACGACCAAGGTTTCGTTTCGGTACCTGTGTTGTACGACACCCCTTCTTCGCCTACGTCTCTTCCCAAGAGTAAGAAGTTCCGTGCTGCAGGCGACCATGCATGGTACGTCGACGCCTTTCTCACTCGGTTTTCCTTTCTTATTATCTTCTAAAAACAGAGGCGGGGAGAGGGCACGGGCAACCCAAATAGTCTATAGCAAAGAAATCAAAGACCAGATATGTGGAAATAATACTAAGAATGACAGAAGAGAATGATACAAATGACACATGCAGTATGAACGGTAAGGGTTGCAGAATAAATAACAAACAGGACAGCAAGCGAATAGTACACCTTTTTGTACAGTCCGGTTGACCACGGCGACTGCAACGCGGACAGGGAGCCTCATGACAGAGAGTGTGAGTACCGTAAAGGAGCCTCGCACCCAGTCCCGTAGGACGCTCTGGAACAGGCTTTCGTAAATTTAGCCTGCCATTTTCGGGTATCGTTGGTAGGCGCTCCGAGGGTGCGAAGGAAGACGACGCCGTAGAAAACGAGGGCGAAAGCGGGGGAGGATACTCGTCGTCACCGCATTCCAACGACTCTAAGGAACAGTCGTTCATTGACAGCCTCCTTTGAAGCTTGAAGCCTCGTCTTTGTTGATACAGACTAGGACCCGTCACCAGCACGAGAGTTATCTTTATGCATTACTCCTTCGACTCGATATGCTTTCCAAGACAATCTCATCCTCAAGTAATACTCTGTTAGTAGGGAATGAGCCCGACAACCATAGCTTACCCATATACGCTCCATGTTAGTATCATCTATTCCCTCCCAATGACTTACTGACTTTTTACCAGGTAGATCTCTCGACCTCACGATAGTCTTCGCTCCCTTAGCGTCTCGGTCCCAGTCCTCGTAGAGGTTGGCATCGATACCACTGCCGCTGCCGCTGTGCAAGTTCTCTCGCTTATACGCGTGTGACCAACCGCGCCAACTGCAAGGGCAGGAGAGTTTAGTACATCGATGCATGCAAATAGGGAGGTGGCGCGCGCTGTGCGAAGGTAGGTCTTTACGACGACCTGAGGCTGTCGTTTTACTGGCACTATATCGAACACCTTTGCATTGGCCATCATTCGATGCTGGATACGTATCAATCCGGCCTTCTACGGACATCTTTGCGTGCATTATCACGATCTGAGAGGCTTGAACTGACGCTGTCGCCGGGACATTTTAACACTTGATAGTACATTTATTTAATACACGGAATCTTTGACCGCCAGCCTACGTGGATATGAGAGATTCAAGTTATCAGTACAATAATGTCGCCTTCTCGGAATGAGAGCCATGGGAGGGAAGGGCCAATCAACTCGGAGGACTAAATTCCCACCGATCGGAGTCGGGAGCGGGATCAGAACTCCTTTTCGTCCACCACCACCATCCGAGGATACGCATCGACTTGGGTACACAATACCTCGATCGACCACCAGCATTCCTTATCTCCTTGTCTTTGCTCGACCGAAGATGCGCACGCAAACAACGGCTCATCGCCCGTCAAGGTTTTGTTCGATTCCTTAACGCGGGAATTCCTCAATCTGCACCTCCAACGGTGGCAATGTCTCAACTTGAACGATGCTAGGGCTCGGTTCGCATAGACGACGCGTCAGCGAGTCAATTTTGAGTAGAAGGTCGAACGAGGCACAGAATTTGGCATCCTGTAGGCAGGGAGAGGGAGACAAGTGGCTGTAGAGAAGGGAGGTCAGTGAAGAGGACCGATCGGCATCGTGAGGGCTGTGTGCTAGCTCAGCTGGGAGAATGTCTTTCGCTGTACGAATCCGATTCCTAGTACGTCCACCATCTCATCTCGCTGGAATATTATTGACATTGCATCTGGTAGTCGTACAGTTTCTCGAGGCAGCCTGCTCATGTCATCGAGGAAAAGGCCATTGAGAAGCCGGATTCCAACAGCTTCAAGGAAAACCCGTTCGTTGGCAGTCTCCATTGATGCGTCGCTGGATGTGGGCCAGGACTCGTCACCAGCACGGCAAGAGATATCTTTTCGCGTTTCTTCTTCATCCCTCGCCTTCTCCGTCTCCTTGATCTACATCACCGAGTTTTTCAAATCCCTAAGTTTTACGCAACGAGTACGGCAGCAAGCGTGTCTCGTTGGCTGGCGGTCTCCTTTGGCACATTCCCTAGTCTATTGATGGACCCATCACCGACACTACGAGATATCTTTACGCGTCTCTTTTTCATTCCTTGCTTCCTCCGTTCTCTTGATCTGCACTGCCGAAATATACTTTCCAAGACGATCTCGCCATCAAATAATATTCACGTTCACCCTCCTCCCTGCTTCACCGCAGTACACCTTGGACCGGTATGATTCTTCCAAACAAGAGATTTAGCGTGCCGGGCCAACGGTGACATGTGACAAGTCGTATGACGATATGGATAACGAGAACAGGGCGATATCCTTTCTCCCAACGACATGCCTACCCACCACTCGTCAAGTTCGCCGTCCTCTCGCTGTACAGTGAGACCGAACACAAACCACAATCTATCAGACCGACTCTCTACCACAAGTTTCTTACTCTGCGAGCTTTTATCGGTGCTCCCTCCAACGCGTCGCCTCTCCAACCAAAAATGTTATGATTCACCTGGTCTCAACAAGACTCTGAAGCTATACTCGCCAGTCTGAGGCCTCCCCGCCAGATGTTTTGACTTCTGTCTCCTGATGGGAAGCGTTGGCCCAACCACTACATCTGACATTCCTGCTGTGCGATGCAACAAGCCACCTTCAATGCCCGTACTCGGATCTATCAGATCACATCCGGAACCCACACGACGGCGAGACCAACGCGATAGTAGGTGTGGAAGGAGGAAGGGAGGCCGAGAATTCGGCATCGTATAGGCGGAGGACCGGCCTTGGGTGGGAAGAGAGGGATATGTTCATGACTGTTCGTTGTCCGAGGTGTATTGTCTAGTGAGGTTGAGCTCCTGCAAGGGCTTGTTGTCGGGGTGTCTTTGAATATTTTCGTGCTCCGTCAAAGCTCTCCAAATTTTAGGTGAGTCTATCATCCTTATCCCGCTGAACTTGTACTGATGCAGATGATGATTTTATGTGCAGTTCATAACGGTCAAAGAAGGTCTCCAAGCTTCCAAGAAGCTTGAGTCATTCACCAAAGCCGTCGCCCTATCCTTCTTCCACGCGCCCTCCGTCCTTCGCGCCCCAGTCAATACCGTCGTCTAGTTCTTGAGTTCTTGCTCATGCCAATATCACACACGCGCCATGCATGATCAGCCTCCTGTTAACTGTACAGTCCATCGGTCTTCATACCAACGCATCTCTCCTTATCGACTCTCCGATGTCCACCCATGGCTCACAACGGCCCGTCCACTCAGTGGGCATGGATAGTAGGAGGCCACATCACCATCTGGTATCTTCTCATTTCGACTCACAACTCGGAGGTAACAGTTACAAGGAGAGGAGAAAAAATCCGTGTGAAAAAGCTCTGTCATCAGCTGATACTTACAGGCTGGCATAATCAATTTCCCGGCTGAAGATCATTGACCGGTGACCTCCGGCTAACCGGCTACCCAAGGCAATGCACAAACAGGTGCAACGCTCTTTCCGAACCACCACCGGTACCATGGCTATGAAACCTACTACATCGTCTTCTACGACCGCTGACTCCAAGTCGGAGGACTGGGTGGACTGGGTGTATCGCACCTATCCCGGCCGCACCCACCAGGAAATCCTCGATTTCTATGTATCTCAGTACGGTTCTGTCGAGGCTGGCTGACTCCGCCTTGAGGCGTTCCGCGCCAGTGTTTCAGGAACGGAGAAGCAGATCGGCGTGCGTACGCTCTTTTTCTTATGATTGCTCTGACTGATCTCTCCACTGACATTTAGCGCTATCCTACTCCTAACGAGGTCATGTACGTCGTTGATATCAATGACAAAGTCAAAATTGGCATATGGCGCGGAGATCTGGCAGACATGCGTCAATACCATTTCGCCTTTATCAACCCCGACTCTGGTCGACCGGTTCCAACACCCCGTGGCATCCATGTTTATGGAGTACGGCGTCCAGATGGAGGTGGGACAGCAGAGGAATTGATCTCGATTGAACGGGCCCTCGGCCTGAAAGTCAAAACCTTCAGCGAAGTCTTCATGATACCTGAGGGTACGGTATGTCGTGTTGTGGGACTGGAGAAAGATGTTCACTTCGCCCTTCCTATACATGATGACTTTGTCCTTGCCCCATTGAGGATCTTCAATAAGGTGATGATGCCCTCTTCTACTGACTTGGATGTATCTGCTGACAACTTCCTTAGGATTGTTGACCGCAATAACTCTTCAAGTTGTTCTTATTGTTTTTGATATTTAGTCATTGTGTAGTAAAATACAGTCGGACCCCTTTCTTGAGATGTCGGCTGGATTGTTATCATCAAATGTTTAACTACTTGTAAGCAACGAGGAACGTACCGAGCGAGAGAATTATGAGCGTTTCAGATCATAGAAGAATTCGATATCACGAGCCCTAGCAGCTAAATGAGTGACGAGAGGTAGATGCGCATAGACTCGGACTCACCCTGGGAGACGTGTATTCTTTGAACTCGCTCCGAAGCTCCCTTCCGATATCGACTTTTGAGCAGTTGAGTAGACTGGCCTGGGATGCGCGGGCATCATCGCTGAACTGTTTCGCGAGCTAGACATGGGTCCTTAAAATCGGTAGGCCGATGTGTGTCCTTTCGCCAGCGAAAACAGAACACTAAGCCATACAGATGGAGGTAGTCGACAGCCCAAGGTTCTATATCGTGGACTTTGACGATCTCGAGGTGCTTGACTCCCAGTTTACTAAGGATGTGAAAACACCTGCGTACACATGAGTAAGGATGCAGCTTCGACGAGCCGCTAGGAAAGGAACAAGAATCAGTTTTCAGTCGATATGAACGAGGTATAGATACGTACTGGTAGTTGATTGAGATATTGCGCTTATCACAATGTAATTGATATCCTCTTTGTTGCGTTAGGTTGAATGGTCATATGCTGAATATCGGCGATGGATAGGATCCTGAAGCGAATGAAGTATCCAGCAGCTGTTGCGATAACTGCCTAGCGCCAGACGGATATCCTGAGAGCGGACAAAATACTTGGCGAGCAGCTGGTGTGTATCTCATTCGGAGAAATGAAATAGCCCTTGTACGAGTCGTATCTATTGCGTTGGAAACTACGTCTCGTATTTGGAAAAGCCGGGCTGTGAGAACGATGAACAGAGTGATGTTTGATAGCGAAGTCGTCTTCGAAAGTTTCGGTGGTGTGGATCAAGGGAACGAAGGAGGCAAGGGATGAAGAA
This sequence comes from Desarmillaria tabescens, assembly GCF_030435595.1. Classification (NCBI taxonomy): domain Eukaryota; kingdom Fungi; phylum Basidiomycota; class Agaricomycetes; order Agaricales; family Physalacriaceae; genus Desarmillaria; species Desarmillaria tabescens. The sequence goes on along the minus strand of NW_026848390.1, from coordinate 80,915 downwards.
GAGACATGCAATGATATCTCTCGTAGGCTCCCTCAACAAACGAGGACACATCAGAGACTGCCAACCAACGGTTTCTCCCTGGAGTCGTTGGGATCCGACGGCGACGTTGAGCTTCTCGACAGCTTTTTCTTAGATGAAGATGAGCAGACTACCTGGGGCACTAGTCATGTCAATAAGATTTCAGCGAGATACGAATAGTGAACATATCCAGGACTCGTACAACTAAGAACGTTCTCCAGCTGAACCATGCACAGAACGCCGGAAACTCTTAGCATGGTCAACTCTCTTCACTGACCTCCCCTCCTATCCCTCTCTTCGCCCATAAAAGCCAAATTCCGTGCGCACCTCCTTCCAGGCCATCTTCTGCTCAAAATTGACACGCTGACGCGTCGTCTATGCGAACCAAGTTCTAGAGTCGTTGAAGTTGAGAGGCCGCCATCGTTGGGGGTGCAGAGTTGAGAATAGACTTGGGTACAAGGGAATGGTGCTGAGAATTGCCCACGGGATGATGGGAGAAAGGTCCCTTCCATCCGTCAGCCAGACACAACGTCGACTGTACCTCCCTTCCTCCTAGCACAGCACTGCCGCATTGACATGTCGTCTGAGTACCGTTCAAGCTGGGAAGCCGCTATTCCAGGAGGCACAAAGTGAGAAATCTCCGCACCCGGTAATTGTTGACGAAGGAAACGGCTTCTGTAAGCGCGCGCATCTTAGTGTCTAGCAAAATTTCTCTAGAAACATGCCAGAATGTTAACGATTTTGAGAGGCTTCACGGGCGCGCCTGCCGAGTCGAAGCAGAGTCCTCGGTGATGGGAGACGAAAAGAGAGTTTAAACTTACTCGCCGGGTTCGGTCCGGCTCATTTCTCAGATCTCAGCCACGGTCCACCACGTCCACCGCAGCGTTTCCTAAATCACCTAGTAATGATACCCTCTATATACCCAAACTGGTTCCAGCAAGTCTGACTGGATTGGCTAACATTCCCTTGACGGATTCTAGATGTTTTGCCATTCCGTTTTTATTCTTTGCGCTTTCCGTTCACACTGCACATCTCTTCTCTATTATTGGCTTCTCTGACGAACGAGCTGCGCGCGCAGTGTTTGGTGTTGTCTTCAACGAGTGGGCCAATGTTCTCATGAATGGACGGTACTCTGAACGGCTCTGTGTTGTCCCTTTCGTGAAGGCACGAAAACCATCAACTAGGGAGGGTGAGTCGTCCATCGTAGGATCAAAGATGATTCTCCCTCCTGATTTCCTTTCTTCCAGATTCTTGACCTTCATGTCTTGGGATAATGCCAGTCCATCTTCTTGTCCAGCCCTACGTGCATCCCAACGAGGAAGCAGGCGATCAAGTAATTTGGTTCACCAGCCTGTGGGAAATCACCAATGGAGAAATATAAGCGACGGAAAAGGTATGGAAGAAGCGTAGGGCAGTCCCGAAGACCAGAGGACCGAATAAAAAGAAAAAAGTAGACCTTGGTGCACTTGTCATTTCCGAGGCCCATACGACGTCTATTGTTCGAAGGTAAGCTCGCGGTTTCAGTAATAAGATGAGCCATAACATTGATTATATTGCAAAGGACTACTGATTTGGTTTCGAGTGGTAGTACTACCGTAACGACGAATAACAGCGACACGCTGATCGACAACGAGAGCGGTGACGAGACCCATGGGATGTCGAGTGAATCAGAACATGAAAAGAGTGCATCATCGGAGGACGATGGCACAACTGACGACAGTGCAGATGAAGATGGCTATGGTCCGCAATCAGATAGCGACCCTCTGGATTGGAACCTGGGGTTTGAATCATCAGACATGACACGAGGAATGGGCGTATACGAACACACCAGTAACCAGGATGCATCTACACCATCTAGCCCTATCCTTGGCCACTCTCTCGTATTAGCACCTTCTCGTGAGCCTTCAGCGACGCCAGAGCTGCCTCGTGAAATCAATGAGGTATCTGTGACCTCCGTCGCATCGTTTCCCCCGCCCTTTGCGATTTCCCCTAGCAAGACGGCATCTACTATTCTGCAGTCATCGTCGTTACTTCCCCGAGTCGTTCTGGAGCCGTTGATTGCACCCTGTCCTTCACAAAAGCCAGTCCCGGCAAGCGAGGGTTTGATCACGCCAGTTTCGGATGTCATATCAAGTCACACTCCCAAGTCTGTCCTGGAGAACAAATGGAGAACACCGAAAAACCTCGGCTTAGCTTAACCCCAAGTGCAAATATGCTCCAGTATCGTTCCATGGAACATCAAGGCCTCACTGACCACACTTCTCCTCGAATATTTGCCACACAAGTTTGACGTGAGGAGCGAACGGCTCAAACTCTGTGTTTAGCCAAGTAAAGCGTAGTGCCAAGAGAGATCTTTTCCCCCAGCGTTTCGTCGCATTTCCCCAGATGTTTGGCTCAACAGAGGTATGTAGCCAAACAACGCGATCGTCTTGCGCTATTCGGTGCAAGAGTATTTTCGCTTCGTTCTCTCTTCGCTCTCTTCATCTTGGTCGCTTCGTCACTTCTCCGTTCTCTTTTGACCCACCCACCTACTCCCTTCTTTGTTTGGGTAGCGCCTGGCCTGACGCTGCAGCTACGTCTTTTCAGCTGATTTCAGGTTTCCCCGGACAACCGAGTTTGAGCTTCCGGCATCTCTTCATCCCCGTATTCATCTCGGGACTGGTTTTATTGCCGGTCTCCCTTCTGCTCAACTCACAGTTCTCAAAGCCGAGTTCTCCCCCCCCCAAACCCAAGAAATCAAGGATTTCTTGTTCTTATATTACTATTCAGATCTCTCGTTACAGTTCCACAGCTTCACTTGGTGCACATCTCGCTGACCGGAAGGCTTGATTCGTAAGCTCGATGAATAATCAACGAAGGAAAGATATAAAACCGGCAGCAGTCGAGCGTAGAGCATCATACTGACTTCCAGCCACTGTCAATCTTCCAACGATGACCACCAAAACTACTTTCTTTATGGCTGGAGTCACCGGTATGTAGCATCAAACTCTCTAAGCAACCCAGAAGTAATCTCATCTGTGCTTTGAAGGTTACATCGGAGGCACCGTTCTTGAACGATTCCTAAGTCATCCAAACGCGTCCTCTTTCCATATCACTGCTCTTGTTAGGTCCTCAGAGAAGGCCGAAAAGCTGAAGAAATTCGGCGTCGAGCCCATCCTAGGATCGCTTTCGGACTTGCAGCTGCTCGAGGATAGTGCAGCGAATGCAGACGCTGTTGTGGCGATGGCGGATTGTGACGACCTTCGTGGGGCGGAGGCCACGCTCCGAGGGATCAAAAGACGGTTCGAACAGACTGGAAAAGCACCGGTATTTATCAACACAGTAAGTCCTATGACATTTTATCCAGAGTGCATTGAAGTTAATGAGAGGAAACCAAACCAGTCGGGAACGGGTGTACTCTCGGATAATTCGGGAGGCTTGAAAGCTACAGAAACTATCTACGATGATCTAAACCCTGATCAGATTGAGACACTCCCGATCACTCAGATACACAGACCAGTGGACCTTGCTATCGTTAACGCGGACAAGGAAGGTTGGTATGAATACTCGCGTACTGGCAAGCACATACTGACGCCCATGCGTTTGAAGGCTATGCGAAAACTTATATCATTCTCCCGTCTACTGTTTATGGCTTGTCTTCGGGAAGGCTCGCCGACGCAGGGATTCATAACCGTCAATCCATCCAAGTACCGTCTCTCATTAGTGCGTCTCTTGATCGCGGACGTGCTGGGATGGTTGGAGAAGGGAAGAACTTGTGGCCCAATGTCGAAATTCATGACCGTAGGTTTTAGTTCTGATTTCTACCGTCCCAGTCGCGCTCTAATGCGTTTTTCACAGAGGCTGATCTTTACCTCAAGCTCTATGACGCTATCGTCGATGGAAAAAACCCGGCTCTTGGTCACGGCCGCGAAGGATTCTACTTCGGTGCAAGCGGAGAGCATCTTCTGTACGACTTGTCCCTGCATCTAGGTGCCGTTCTGGTTGAGTTGGGTAAAGCAACAGAGAAAGAGCCTACCTCGTTCACGAAAGAGGAAATGGCCAAGTATTTCGGCAGTGTGAGTTCATACCATATCAACCTTCGTGGTACTTCAATTCTCATGTTATCATGGTCTAGCTTGACTTCCTAGGATCCAACTCTCGTTGTGTGGTAAATAGGTCTAAGGCCATAGGATGGGCTCCAAAGAAGACCACCAAAGACCTGTTTGCAAGCCTCAAGCCTGGGGTGGAGATGATTCTGAAGACCGGGTATTCTCCGTCGTTCTACTTACTTTGATACTAGCATTTTTGGATTAGAATGTATAAATAAATAGGAATGATTGTGACTACGTTTGCGAGAATTGTGAGTGTATGAAGTATAGGCGAAGCCTAGGTGGAAAGGGCTGAAGGTTACCTCGCTGTGGTGGAAGAAGGTGGCGCCGTGGCTCCAGTCATCTATATTCCACCTTCGACGCTTCCTACCCTCTTGTCCTATGTCATATGGATCTCAATCTCAATATGCGTAATATTATCGTGGACAAGAGGGGCGACGTTTGTTGGTCGACTGGGGCATGGCCGGCGCGTTCCCTCCGTGGTTTGAGTATGCGAACATGGTTTTGTTTGCAAGGGCGACCATCAAAGAGTGTCGTTTACCAAAATCATGGCTATTTTTGCCCCCTTTATTGCTGGTAATTGTCAGTGGTACGAGGCGGAGTATCTGCGTCGTTTGGAATATGCCATTGAAAGATCATGGCTTGATCATCCGAAAGGAAACTTTGAGAGGTTGGGGCTGGATATCACGTATCGACGGGCCCGTTGAGCTCGAGATAGGTGATCGACGACAGTGGCTATATGACAGGCTGCAAAGCCAACGTCAGTTCCGGCCAAACCCACCATGGAACGGAATCACTGTGCTTTTCGATTTACCACAATCGTTGCTCTGCCTAACATCGCTGGTAACCGTACTTCGCTGTCACTCTTCCTATTGTCAAGAGCTGACTGTTCGCAGGATGTGTTCCAAAAGTAGATATGTCTCCTTGAGCGTGTGTACAACCCAGGCGACGTCATACAACAAGAGAGCCCAACCCTCGTTTTCGTAGCCCGCTCTTCTAATACAAGTGTCAAAATGCCTCCAGCCATCCAGCTCTGATCCCTTCTCTCAACTACTACTCTGGGTCATCGAGCTCACAGGTGGTATAATCGCAGTCTGCCGTGGATGTATTCTCTTACTACGACGTGTCCTCCCTCCTGTCGAATACCTACACCTATTGCCAGCAGCATCCTTGTCCGTGCGTTAATGATATTTTTCTGGAGCGTTCAACCAAAATAAAGCATGCTGTAACACGGTAGGAAAGGGGGACGTTGTCAGACTCAAATAATATGGGGCAACTGGCAAATGTAGTGATTGGAGAAGTCGCAAGCCAGGCTACCTAGTACATTGATGACTGGAGTATTCGCCGATTCGTTATAGTCGGTGTGGAGCTGAGAAGCCCAAATTGTATACTAGTGTTGAAAGGGAGCCATCGGATGGTCCGGGATGGAGAGGGCGATTTGAAACTCCGATCAAAATGTCTCCTACGAAGCTCAACCACCAGTATTCCACGCCGGTTTATCTAACGAAAGTATTGCCCGTCTGAAGGCACGCTACATAATCCCCTTCCCTCGTCAACGTCATGTCCAAATTTTGGGCACGGAGATTCCTCCGAGGATAGCGGCGCCTCAGCTTGAATGGGACTCGGACGACATGGTGTTGTCGATGTAGTCCTCGATGACGGTGGGAGATGGGAGGGAAGCTGTGATCGGAATTAGCTTCAAGCCTCGTTTGATTTCTTGGCATGGCGATTCCTCGACTTTGCACCCCCAACGGCGGCCGCTCCTCAACCTGAACGACGCTCAGACTTGGTTCGACGCGTCAACGTGCAGAGGATGGCCTAAGAGGAAGCCAGGAACATAATGTGGCATTTTGCAGGCGTAGCGAGGGACGGGAGGGCTATTGGCGTCCTGAGTACGTCGGCCATTCTCATCTCACTGAACTCTTCTATTAACATTACTTGCATCTACCACAGTTCACCGACAGCTGCCGTGTTCTCCACCGCCGAAAATTTCCAAGACGAACATCTTACCATCAAACACTTATGGTTTCGCCCTACTATGCCACCGCCGATTGTTCAGAACGTTCAACTCTTGAACTTGGTGCCGGCTGGAACATGAACTTCGGGCCGATAAGTAGCACCCAAGTAAACCCCTCCCCCAGATACCTCGGTCATTCACTAGTTGTTCATATTTGCACAGCTGATCCCAGTCATCAAATCCTTCAAATCGCGTAGCTTCTGACTCAACTTTTTCGCTTGGTGCCTGGACACAGTCAACCCCAAGGACCGGAATTTTACTAAGAAACTCGAAATTTTCTACGTTTGGTCATGCTTCATACTGGGTCCCTTTACGCATGGCCTTGGTCGCGACACGTATACATAACAAGTATGCTACTCCTCAAAAATCCTCATGAGTTACAACCAACAAGCATTTTCTCGCATTCCACCGATGTCGAACCTCAGATTTCTTTTCCAACCCCTCAAACTTGGTCCTACTACCCTCAGGAATAGGGTTCTTCATGTCCGCCTTGACACGGAACCATGCCATCCCCACGAACGTCCCCAATAGTCTCAACACCGAGTACTACCGACAACGCGCCGCAGGGGGTGCTGGCTTGATTGTCACGGAAGGCATTCGCATTGCTTAACAAGGGCACGCCCTTCTCTTACGCCCTTCTTCGTGCTGGTGCTTACGCCGATTTTTAATGCTGATTGCCAGAATGCTTTTGGTATCTGGTCTCAAGAGCAGGTCAACGGGTGGAAGAATGTCACAGACGCTGTTCACGAAGAGGGAGGCGTGATCTTCGCACAGGTATATTTTATTATACCCTCGTCTCGTTAGTAGCCTCTAACACGGTCTACTTTCTAGCTATGGCATCGTCAGTTCCCTGTGTTTCTACTGCAGGAAATATATACTAATACATAGTTGGACGCCTAAGCCACCCCGATGCACCAGAGCAAATCGCCTCAGGACTCCCACCCTCAGTAATCTCTGCCCGAGGAGGAAATTTCCGTTTCCTCCCTGGTCAGCCAGGCTATGTCACACCTACTGCAATCGACGACCCTCGAATTCTACTTGCCAATGGAAACAGGCTACTATCAACGCGAAACAGGCCAGGTTCGACGGCGTAAAGATCTACGGCGCGAACTGGTATCTGATCCACCAGTTCCTCGATAGCACTGCGAAACATCGGACAGATCAATGAGGCCGGAGCGTGGAGAATAGATCGCGGTAGACGTCTGGGGTGCCAACAGGGTCGGTATCAAGTTGAACCCCGCCGAAGGGTATAATGATGTCGGGTATGTCCTCATTTCAAGTGACGTGGCTTGTACTTGTACTGATGAATTGAACAGAATGCCGCTTCAAGAGACGCTGGGCATATTCGGGTACCTCATCTCAGAGATTGACAGACTCGGGATCGCATACGTTGCACTCGTGCGGTACGCAGGGAATCTCGATCCTGTTATTGACGGGGCTCGGCGTGCAACGAAGCATGATGTCCTCGGAACGTATACCCCCTTGTTGAAGAATCCCGCTACGAATGTATTCGCGAATGCATTATTCACAGGCGAGGAGGCGGTGCAGTATGTTGAGGATGGGAAGGTGGATGGAGTTTTCTTTGGTATTCCATGAGTGGTGAACCCGGATTTAGCGAAGTTTGAGAAGGGCGTTCCGCTAGAAGGGGATTTTATGACGCTGTCTGGGCATGGGGGAACAGCCTGAGAGGCGGATGAGAAGAAAGGATATGTTGAAGCGAGTGTCTTCGAATGAGGAAAGCTTTCGCTGAGTGAACAGACTATTCATGACAGGGCGTCGTACACGCTATATGCTGAATCCGGTCCGGCTCGTTTCCCCGCCATTTTCTTCGTCTGTCTTTTGTCTTCCTTCGCACTATTGGAGTACCTGTCGACGATATATAGAGGTCATTGATATACCCAAACCGACTCTAGTGCGTCCTACGAGAATAACTACAAAGCTCCTATGGCCCCGTTTCTCTCCCCATACATATCGTGGTCGACCGGGTTGTCCTGCTGGTTTGCAGACCCGTTATGTTCATACTGCACGTCTCTTCTGTGTTACTTATTCTCCTCATTTACACTTATTTCTACGTATGTATGCGATTTTGGTCCTAATGTATTGTGTTGGCACTGATTATACAAAATGCAATGTTGATCTTGACTCAGTATGTCGCTACATAGAACAGGTAAGACCCCTTCTATGCGGTCTTCAACCAGGAAGCCGATAGAAGCGAACAGGGATTCTGGGGAGGAGAGAAACATCACAAAAAGAAAGATAAAGGCGATGATTTGGACGACTCGCGTAGCGGTGAAGGGCAATAACATGTTGCGGTTTCCACCCAGGAGCTGTTGATGTTTTATGTTGTAAAAACCGCGGGGGGGCAACGAATATCATAGAGGGCAGAAACGTCCCCTTTTCTCTACCAGACGCGAAATCAAGAAGAAACGAGGGAGTTCCTTCCTGGGAAGGGTCGAGACAGAGGTAGTCCACCATCCCATCTGCAGTATTGAAAGCGACTTCGCACTTGGGGATAATGGTTAACCTCTTTGGACTACAATGCTGTTCAGCGGGATAATTGTAACGGCGTCTTCGTGTGGACTCGGAGAAAGACGAGCGGGGCAAGGAATGACGCTGCAACCCGAGCTCTGGACTCTCCGATATGCATAAAGAAGTAGGTAGACGGGAAGAAATGATCGTACACCTTGCTTATGAAGTAGTATTGAAATGGATAGCGGAGTAGCGAATTTCGTGAGTTGTCGATATTCCTGCTCTGGAGAGTCAAGCCGTACGTTCTAATCACCACCATTTAAAAGGAAATACGTGTTCTCGGGTAGTCAGTATTTTGTGCATCGGAGTGTGGGTGAAGGTAAACCGAAGATCAGGGAGGGAAGCGGAGAAGGAAGATATAGAGATAGCCACGACGGAATGGGACTGAGTGCCCCGACGGCATTGCCGACAAACAGACTCTCCTTGAAGTCGTTCATCGCCGTCCCCACTTTCACTGCAAATGACAATCGCGTCAATACGAGTCCAGCGTTCGAGATGATGAAGACAGACATACCCTGGAGTCGTCCGTATCATGCTGGATGACAGCGACACGCTACCCTGCCTGCGACCCTCACAAGTCACCGAAACGTCACTCACGAATTCTGGTGATTGGCATGAGAGTGATTTTCGCAGTCGTGGTCCGTCGAGAAAAAAGCGACAACCTGTAGACCGGACGGATCCACTATTCGTTCTTCCGTGTCTTTTATTTTCATCTGTTTTATGATCCTTATCGCATGTGAACCAATCAAGTCACCGGTGTAAAACGCCGGGAGCCATAAACAGACATCGGAGAGAGGTATCGGTAAGAAGACCAACGGCTGGTACATCTAGTAGGAGGCTAGCCGTGCATGGCGCATAGATTTTGGCATATGCAAGAAACAGAGGACCAAGAGACGGCAGGATGACTTGGGCGTGAAGCTTTGAAGGACAGAGGACGCGTGAAAAAGGATAGTGAAGGTTCGGTGGATGGCTCAAGCTTCTTGGTGACCATCAGTACAAGTTCAGCCGGGTATGGATGGTAGACCTAGTACACCCAAAAGAACTGCTTGCGACTAGCAGCGATGACGACGACCATGGACACGTTCTTCTGTTCAGCCCTCCACCTACACGATGCCGAATCCTACGCCTCCCTTCTCCCATTGCGTTGATGGGGAGCCACTACCCTTAGAGAACTCTCCGCGCCCAGAAATTGGCTAAAACATCAACGAGGGAAGGGTTTTCTGTGGCATGCATGCAAGCTTTTGCTAGCCGAACGTAACAGGCAATGAATGAGGGCTTCCGTAGTCCTCGATGACGGTGGGAAACGGAAGGGAAGCTGTGATCGGAGTTTCGGATCGCCCTTTCCTGGGCCTTCCACTGCAAACATCATCATTGACTTCTCTAAATCCTTCCTGTATCGACCACTCACGAATTGTCATTCTTTGGTCTCCTCTTTCTCTTCCTTGTGTCTTTGGGCGGGTTCGTATCATGACCCCATCGTGATATCTCTCCACTACTGGCAGGGGTTCGTTCAAAGACCCTTGCGGCATCTTGCAACCTTTCTCTTCTTTTTCTGCGCACATTCTTGGCATGGGCTCACTGATTCTTTTCGACACTAACCCATACCTTGCTTGTCTGGTCAAAATCTGGTTGCATCATCCGAGTTGAAAAAAAAATGGGCGAGGTTAAGTTACTCCTCTGTACATTCTACCATATGACTGAGATGATGATGCTTTGCACCGAAATGAATCCATTGTTACATCCCACTGCATTCGGGGAAATACTTTCAAATGGGTCTTCGCTCGTCTTATACACTTGCATCATTACTTCCAACACCTACCGACGTAGTTAAATAATATTCAAAGCAATGCGAAGAAGTATTTGTGCGCACAAGATTTCATAGTCTGTAGCAAGGTGCACATCGTTACTATAAGAGTACACGCATCCACGCCTAAAGAAGAAGTTGGCCAGCTACAGCACACGACAGCACACAGTACATACAAGCGAGGGCTCGTCTTTCCTGGTACTCTATGCTTACTATTAGGGTGCATAGCTATACCATGGTACAGCGGCATCCCATCCTCCTCATAACCGCCCTTAACCAGCCTCCTGCCAGTCGGGATATGCCCTTCAGATGCGCGTACAAGTTCCATGGTATCGAGATTGAACTGGAGCAGATCGTAACGCCCCTCATGGAAGATAAGGCCCCCAGAAGCTCCCACCAAACTTTGTCCGGCAAAAATCCGAAAATCGGTCCTCAAATATGCGACTTTTGGGGCTCAAAGTATGCTAACTCGGGCAAAGTCGCGTCTTCGAGCCTCCCGGGCCGGAACCGGCCGTCTGATTCTGCTATATCCGCCAGCACTGAGGTCCGTTTTTACCTGTATTCGACATGACTACAAATTTTCGTTGGAATTTTCCTGGAAAATATTGCGGAGAGGAGTCCGAAATCCAAATCGAGACTGATATTGGCTCAGATGTCAGAGCGATGGCGTCAGCGCCAGCCCAAAATATGCTAACATCCGGACAAAGTTCGACGTTGTTCGACGACGTTTGGACCCAAAATATGCTAAAATCCGGACAAAGTTTGGTGGGAGCTTCTGGGGGCCTGGAAGATAACTGCATTGTCAACAACAACTGAGCAAGGTGCAGGTAAATCAGGCCGGTTGTATTTGATCTTGCATGGATGGACGGATTTATCGAAGATGGCAGAGCCAAAGTAGATGGGGGGTAGGGTCCCAATTAACAATTGGTTGTCCAGCAAGATACTTTGGTGGCAAGCCAGAGTGAGAGGTCCCCTGCAATGGAAGATGGAAGCCAGCACTAGGGAGCTGCTGGATGGGCACCTGGTAACCACTTGATGGTGCATGCTGCTGGTCAACAGGAGGCTCAAGCATCTAGGGCATTGTCTGGGAATCATGGGGGTTGATGTAGATGTTGGATGTTGTCAAGGTTCATCACTGCTAGTTTAGTCTTTTCTACTGTTTCTGATCATCACAGGGGATACCAGTACAACATCATAGGCCAGTTTCTGCATGGCTGCAACTTCGACTTTGACTTTGGCCACAAGGCAAAGCATGGCTTGAGCCCGCCTGCATACAACTTTCCCACCAGCCACAGCAGGCCCCGGGAAGCTCCCGCCAAGGTTTGTCTGGATTTTAGCATATTTTAGGCCCAAAAAAAGCGAAATCTTTGTCCGTAGATAGCATATTTCAGACCCAAAATTTGAAACCCTTGTCTGTAGTTAGCATATTTTAGAGCCTCTGAGGCCTGGATGAATGGCACCTGGCGGAATCCCTGTAGTTGGAGAGGCACATAGTGAAGACTTTTTGGGATCTGAAGGATGGATGGAAGTGACACTGAAATTTCATCTGGAAAATATAAGGCGAAAGATGCCAAAATTTGGCCCACGGTGCTGTCCAGCACGGACAGACCGACAGAAGCCTTGTCCAAGTTAGCATATTTTAGGTGCCAATCTTTGCATATTTGAGGCCAAAAATCAGGGTTTTTGCTGAACAAACCTTGGTGGGAGCTTCCCAGGGCCTGCCATGGCAGAAGTTATAGAAATCGCTTTCTTCCTTGCTGGAGCTGGTATTGTCCACTCTCAGCTTATTTATTAGGATTTACTGGAAGTACCGCCTGCACCCAAGTCTCCAGTCACTGCATGCTTGCCTGCACTCGCAAAATGTGGGTACTCCCACAATCATATTCACATATTTATCTTTGGGAACAAATTCTCTGTATGCTATACTGATTTATCATCAAGTAGACCAATGGCTCACTTGAACTTGCTGCTGCTAGAAATGTATACAAGTTGTAAGTTGTAATGAGGCCCAACTCGAGACAATTGCAAATTAAACTCATATGACTTTGCAAGTCGCAACAACTATTCTGTGAATCAGGTAAAAAGTACATTTAATTCTACATAAAATAATGCTATCTAGATCACAGGACCTGCTCCTTCATTGGGAATATAGGGAGTTGACAGGCATCAAATAGATAGGCTGATAATTATCTAACTTGGCGCTGCATCCATATTTCTTAAAAAGCATAATCATCCCACCACTGTCTGGTCCTGAGTGACAAGCATGAGTGTATGCAGCTTTACCATCATTGTCTCTCACCAAAACATCAATTCCCAAGTGTTTCAGTAAGGCTTCGACAGTTGGTATGATTCCATGACTGACTGCCATCATAAGGGGTGTCCATTCATTCCTGCCCTTGCTATTCACATCAACCCACCCAGACTGCAATAACATCTCCACAATACATGTATGGTCCTGCTCTTCTACAGCATACAACAAGGGTGTCTGTTTTGATGAGGGTGACTGGGCATTTGGATCAACATTGTCTTGGTCCAGTAGCAGCTCCACTATCTCAAGATCCTCCTGTTGTACAGCTGTCAGCAACAGCAGTTCCTTGCATGGGTACTTTTCATGTAGGAGGAGAATGTCCATGATATGTAAGAGGCCATAATCCATAGCAAACTGGATTGGAACAGGCACCTCATTGGATATGGTTCTTTTATGAAAGATGTTTGTGACCTTTTTGCAGTTTGCTGAGTCAGCACCATCAGTGAGAAATGCAATGATTTCATCTTCTATTGAATGTTCCACTGGTCCGCTAGCATGGTGTCCCCAGTGAACAGACGAGTAGTGCAGGAATGGATGCTTTTCAGCAAGAGTGCAGAGAACATTGTCATTGTCAGCATTATCAACATCTATGGGAAGCTCAAAGTCGTCGAGTGACATATATGACAAGCAGGTGTGCATGATGGTCTCTTGGATGCAAGGAAAGAGTTCGGCACATTGGCAGTCATGAAAATACTCTCAGGTCATTTGATCTAGAGAAAACTCATCTTTAGCTTATGTAGGAAAAAATTAGATCATTCACACTTACACATGAACTTCATTGTAGCTCCACTCAGCTGAAAATCTTCCCACTCGCTATGGGTTTCATCCTTGATGACAAGCCCAGCACAGACATCTCCCAAAAAGTCCTCATCATGGAGATTGTTGAGGTCTAAAGTTGTCATCCCTGGTTCCATGGCCAATGCATACCACAGTTCCAACACTGTCAAAGGGTGCCTGGCAAAGGCTATCCACCCAAATACATGATGCGCAAGTTCTTGACAGTCTTCACTTTGGCTATTAACCCTCTCCAGCATATTGTCATATACCTCCCATATATTGCCTGGTAGTTTTGTGAGTGTATCTCGAAGTGATTTTTGATTTGAGATCTCAGCAAGTGAGTCTATGTGCATGCCTGCCAGAAGAAACCTACTGAGAGTCAGTCAATAGGTGCAACATGTGCAGCTGCATTGTTGACACACATGCCATCAGCCTTCATTGTTACTCCACTGAGTATCTCCTCATGCAGATCGCCTCGTCCCTTGATGTGGTGAGCAAGATGGCCAGAAGAGAGCTTGGTCTTGATATACATCTTGATATCCTCATCGGTAGCTTGAATATCCAACCAGGTATCTGTCTTAAACAGTGATCCTATTGTGGGGATGTCTCTCAACATCATAAAAAGTCAAGTATTGCTGCCCAGCATCTGCAGGGCATTAATCAGCTTCTCTTGACCTCTATCATTTTCCAGAAATTCTTCCAAGGCATCAAGGATAATGTAGACACAGTAAATGATTTCAGCTCTTGTGCAAGGATTTTGGTGAGATTATCGAGGAAAAGGGGTGTGTTATTGTCATAGAGGAATGCAATCAAGTCAGAGAGGCCATGTGCTTGGACTCGTTGTTTCAAGAGGCTATGGAGAATGTTCTCTACAGTTTGTGCATTCACACATTCACATTGGTAATCACAGAAGATATTCAGGACAAGTGTCTTCTTCTGGATAAATGTCTCCTCATAGTCCAGCAACTGTAGAGAGTTGATGATGATGGAGGCCAAGACAGTCATTCCAATGCCTGCTAAAGAGATATATCAGCTTCAAGGAAACAATGGTGATATTTGACTCACAACCACCAGGACACCACAAAGTATGGGACTCCATAGAACTGTCCTTCCAACTCTTAAACTCTGAGGACTCAAGAAACTGTTCTCCAGTGTACCAACATGCTCTTTCAGCTTTGCCAGTTGAATGGTGATGTAATCCAAAGGGGTCAGCCACCTTGCCACTCTCTCAGCTTTGTTGTCTGCCAGGTATGAGCATATCAGCAGTCAATATGACTATAGATCTCAACCATGAGCACACCCATTAAGATAACATCAACTGTGCCATTGACATCTGCAACTGTATCCTTGATTGCATGAGATAACATGCTGTATACCAAACTTAGCCTCCAAGAGGTGAATGCAGGAGTCACTTACATGTCGTTGAGCTGCACAGCACTCATGACCAAGGTCTTGAGATGTTCAATCTTCTTCAGATCATTGTCCATGCTCTGCCTGGTAAACAATCATAGCAATCTCGTTGCCCTCTTTTTCCACCCAGGAGAACCACTTCTCAGCTTTCTATTGAGTCCCCTGAGTAACTCCATAAGTTCCTAGAAAGGACCACACAATTGCTGTAATGTCTCCAACCAAGGGTCATCTTGGGAGGATAGCTTAATAAGCTTGCCTAGGACAGACAGATAGATCTCTGTTGAGGAGGCTGGCTGTGGGCACCTGTGGAATAGTGAGTGGGCTATAAGGCAAACCTCAAAAACCCACACACACACTCACACAACTACACAAACTACAATCACCCTCGTAAGTTCTAGGGGGAGCGATTATTTCTAATGCGATCCAACTATACTTCAATATCTCGAAGAGTTTCTCTTATTCTCAGTGCTCTTAGCAAAGCTAAGCTTTCTCTAATGAATCCCTAAGTCTAGGAACTTTTACAGGAAGGTCGTTCACTGGCACGATGCAACCTTCAAGGCAGATTTGAGTTAAAATACACAAGGGACACTGATCCTGACAGAAACAGAGGCAATACACGCCGAAACTTTAGTGAGCTCACTAAAAGAACACCACAGGCAAGTACTGACTTAGCCCACTTGCTACACAACTGTATGTAGGGGTTCTCCAACCAACTTCAACAGATGATCTCAACTCAAGAACACTTCAGAAGTGCTCAGAAACAGATTCAGAAAACGGAAACTCGAAACAGAACTGATGCAGAACAGACTGAACAGAAACAGAACAGAACAGACAGAACAGAACAGAACAGATCTCACTTTTCCTCTTCAGAACATACTCCAAACGGACTTATCAACACTCAAATGGAACAGAACAGCTTCACTGATTCTTATTCTCTCAGAACTAAGTGCACAAAAGTCTTTTCTCAAGGGTATCTCATATTTCTCTGAGTGAGCTCACTAACTCTACACAAAGCTCGAAGTCACAAACTGATCCTTTGTTACAGTACTGCTTTCAATGTGTGCACGGGAACTTGGGGGCTCGAAACTTGGCTTCTACCTACTGTAACCAGCCTACTTATACTACAGGGGAATTAGAATTACAAACATCGTGCAGTACCCAGACTCCTACATGCATAGCATGTTGCCACCACTGCCTTACTGAGCATCTGAGTCGGACTTCCCAGTTTTAGTCTCATTTCTATAGTGAGCTTGCTAAACGTGTGCCAAGAGATGCTCTCCCAACACCCATGGGCTTGTTCTCTAGCGACTGACAGGTCTAGGCACCTGGAACTATCAGTCCTGGTGTATGTTGTTCAAGACTTCTTTCTTGGATTCACAGAGGCTTCTCATAGACATGGCAATAAGTGAGTCTTCTAACAATGGGACTCAGAACAATGGGACGCGGGCTTGTGGACTTCAGCTGAAGCCCATTGCCCAAGTTTGTGCCGGTGATATCTGTCATCTCGCTTAAGGATTTCCCTGGATTTTCAGGTATAACATGTCACAGTTAGCGAGTGCGCTAAGTACTCTCAGCATCACTGCAATCTTCAAGGTTTTATCTAGCTCCCACGAGCATGCTTGTAAGTTAGAGCCTAAGGCATTGGGTATAGGGTTTGGCCTTCTCATCATGCATGCCCATCAGGTACAGTGCTGTGACTAAGTCCTGTTTAGAATCCCATTGCTTCTTATGCCATAAGTTATATTCCATATCATTGCACCACGTAGCATTAGTGTCGATGCGTAGTTTTAGTCTGCTTGCTCACTATATCTCAGTATGCATGTAAAACACTCTAGATTGCAAAATTACATGTGTAAATAGGCTGCAGTTGCAACACCATATACTGTAGCTCTGTCAAGAACTGGGTAATTTCTGTAAGCACATTGTGTACGTTCTTGACACATTTAATGGCAGTAGTGATGCTTTGGATGAGGGTGGTAATGGATGAAGCTATTCCTAGGGCAACATCTGTCATGGTTAGTGGTGAAGAGCAAGGTTGGATGTATGCAAGCCTCAAGTCACAATTTGTCCTTGTGGTTATGATCAAAAACACAACTTCAACAACAACTGGGCCAGTGATGTTGTGCACTATAGTATTCCTCCATGATGATGGGAAACAGATGAGTCATGTTGCATTCTTGATAATTGTTGATTGGCACCTGTCCTCCTGAGCCGTAGTCGAGGCAGGGACATATGAGAATTGTACAACGTCAATATATTGTATCCAAAAAGAAAAAACATTAATTGAACCATTGGTCGTCCAAGGTCTAACCTTGAGAAAGTACCTGAGGGCCCTGCATGCACAGCGACAACAATCACCTTCACAGAATCACACAACTTGAGCTTCTAGCACCAATGACAGGCACCTCACAGTTGTGAATCCGGTAGTATCAGATCATATGATGGGTGAAGCACTGATATTAAAGTTATCGATGCCTGAGTTCACTGACTCATTGGTACACTATGAGAGAAGGTGAGGGGAGTTGCCATTGTCATTGTTGGCTACCACTGGCATCTTGAGGCCTTGATGCATGAAAGAAGACCATTCAGTGAATGACTCATATGTAACAAGCCAGCCTTTGGCCTAGTCCTTACCCTTCATTTCTCCCTCTCGTTGTTGCTCCACATGCTCCACCATTCTCAATGCATTTGATAGGATCTATTTGATATTAGCTAGTAGTATATAAGAGCTACGTACTGCTGTAGTAGCTCAGGTTTTTTGCAATGACCAGCCTTTACACCTGTCACACACTGCGTGAAACTCCTTCATGAGAGTATGTGACTTTTGCCACCCTCTCATCATGTTTCTTGGTAATCGCAACAGTTCTTTAGCACAGCCACCATATACACAAGTCCAAAAAGACACCGGCAGTCAACATTTCAACACTTATCATTATATCTTGGTCATCTTTGTAGGCAGTGACAACGTTCCTGACATGCCAGCTCCTCATTCTCTCACCCATCACAATATATTCTTCCCTCTTTCCCACCTTGAGCTTCACATGTCATGCCCAAGTTGACCTTTTGTTTCCTCCTCTAGTTCTTGCATCTGCCAAAATCCATATGCTGTCACACATGTATGACTAGTCTCCTATGGTGGTCTTCATATCAATGCCCTCTTCCAATGTTCCTTGTCATCTCTCTGGTGTACACTGAGTATTCATGGCTCATGGTGTTTTACATTGACCTGATTATTCCTCAGGCGACAAGAATCTGAAAACAGATGAAAATCAAAGGCATGGCAGAACGAATAAAGGATTCCCCCAGTTCAAGGATTATCTCTTTGTTTCTTGATGAACAGTGACTCCAAAAACCACCCCTCTGCCTGTCATTGTCCTTCTGCAATCATCCACCCAATGTATGCCAGTGTTGCTCTTATACCTAACAGTGTCACTCACATTCCAATAGTTGCTAGTGATTCCCATCTGTATGATATGTGCCTTTGAAATATCAAAGCGAACATGAGACTACCACTACGAAAAGTCATTTTCATTGGCTGGTCTTGCCTATCACTTCATATGCAGTAAGAACACACGAGTCAGGCCACACATAGAGAGATGGCTGGTCAGACAACACTGACCAGTAACATTCTTTGTCTTTGGAACTTGTTAGCAAGCCTATGTTTCATGGATCTCCAACTACCTCCATTCATCATTCCTCCCTGGTCCTGAACATCCTTTCTTCCCAAGCTGGCAGCGAATGACAGACATGATGCCATACGATGAGATCATTGGCAAAACCCTTTCCCCCACCCATCACTCTTCAGCTGTATTTTTAGGCTAAATCCTCTGCTCTCTAATACAACTACCTGGTGTCACTGATACTTTATCAGGCATGCTACCCTACTCAGAGAATGGTATGCTATCATTCACCAACACATCAACCCTTATGGTAAAAAGAGGCGAGCTCTGAACCTGCACCTGCCTGTTTCCTTCTTGCCAGATGGGCCGACTTCCACCTTTTGGTGTGCTGCATTGATGGCCATCCACTATTCCTGTTGTGGAATACAAGACCTCACAGCACATATTCGAATCCCAGCCCAATAAAGTAGGATGCAATGTGAACGTCCCTTTCAATGAGACATCTATATGTCGCAACAGAGATTGGTATTAGTTCATTCCTTCACCTTGGTCATAGTGGAAGGGAGACATAGTGTAGGTAAATGACTAGCTATAGGAAGTCAGTGAAGGATGTTCAGTGACTGCAAGGGTCATGTCGCTGTCATCTAACATGTTATGAATCATCTTGAATGCTGAACTCGTATTGACATGACCATCATCTGCAGTTTAGTTTGTTCATCCAGAGGAGAAGGAATCCTTCAGCAATGAATGACTCAAAGGAGAGCCTGTTTGTCGACAATGTTGTCAGAGCCCTCAGTGTCATTCCGGAGCACCCTAGTCCATTGCCACCTTGTCTTCCTTCTCTGCTTCCTCCCTGGTCTCTGGTTCTCCTTCACCTACACTGCCTAGAACACCAATGCAGAAATTTTTGACTACTGTGTCACCAAGAATGCAAACTTCCTTCCAGATTAGTTATCAAATGGCAGTGGCTGGAACATATGACTTGACTTTGATCATGCTGTCTTTCCAGAGCAGGAGTATCTCAACAACTCAGAATTTGGCTGACCTGGTCACTATCCACTTCAAAGCCATGTCATATGAGATATCTGTAGCCTTCACCTACTGTACGAGCTGCCCCTTGACATGGCTTGATCATTGTAGCCATTGTGGACATTGGTACTGCTAGCTTTATTAATGCTATTATGAATGTATGCAGGGCTTAGTACTAGTAGTCCAAGCTACAAGAAAATGGAGATGGTTCATAATTGCCATGTTACTAGTCGAAATTCCATTTCACATCCTCCAACATGGCTACTAGGACCTCTTGACCGAAAGCCATCATCACTTGGTCCTATGAAATCACAGCTCACACCACAATAATGTAATGCATGACAAGCACTGCACTCTGAACCTAGCCTCTGCTGAACAGGAGGTCCACAGTCACAGAGCCTATTCCACCACTGTCACTTCAGAATTCGGATCCTTCCAACCAGCACCTTATGGCCCTGAATTTGCATATCCCAACAATGACAATGCTTCAACTTTAACGACTCTCGGAGTTTGGTTTACATTGCTGTGAGTTCAGTGGGAGGGGCCGAGAGGACTCAAGTGAAGAACAGGATGATGCACCATACTATGACTCCTACATAGGTATATTCACAATCCTCATCTCGTTGACTTGTACTAATATCACTTTTCGCTTTTCGCTTTCTGTTTATAATGGTTAAAGAAGTACATCAAGAAGCGCAGGTCCTTCACAATGTTCACATACTTGCTGCTATCATCCTTCTATGCATCGCAAGCAGGGAGCCCTTGCTAGCACTACAGTCCTTTGTGTTCAAGTCAGCCCGTTGCCTTTGCTTCCTAGGTTTCCTCAGTAATAACCCACCACCCACTGCTACCATGAACTTTTTGCTAATGTGAAAATGTTCAGTTCTATATGTGAAAACTAATGTACTGAAGAACGACATTTACAATATCAATTAGTACGAAATGGACCTGACAGGAAATGCAACCATAGCTTACCCATATGCTATGACGTGGCTCCATGTTAGTTTGATTGATTACCTTCCAATTATTGACTGACCTTTTGCCAGATAGACCTCTGGACCTCATGATACTCTTCGCTCCCTTGGCATTTTGGCATGTTAGTCATTATGGTAAGTGACTCTCGGGTTCATACATGTGACTGGACTGGCAGTGCCTGATTTTAGGAGCAGGGATCCTGAACATGGGTAACTGCAAGAGCAGGAGTGATTAGTACATCAATGCATAATGGGGAGGTGACATACATGGTGCAAAGTTAGGACCTCAGGCTGTCTTTTTGGGATACGCATCAATTGAGCTTTCTGACTTCTCTGCATGCATTCATGGTCTCATCCAATGGTGGTGTTCTCATCAATGAGATCTGAGAAGCTTGAACTAATATGATGTTGCCAGGGTCTTTTAGTACTTGATAGTACACTTAATGCACAAATTATCTCGATTGCCAGCCTGTGTGAGTATGAGAAATTTAAGTTATCAGTACATGGTAGTCTCTCCTCTGAAAGAGAGTCATCAGATGGAAGGGACAATCAGCTCTGAGGGTGAAATACCACTGATTGGGAGCAGGATCAAAACTCTTCTTCCATCTTCCACTACTGTTGAGCATACATATTGACTCAAGCATGCACATTGACCACCAACATTTCTCGTCTGCTTGTCTTTGCTCCACTGAACTGTGTGTGCACATTGTCTTCAATGTCTTGGCATGGAGATTCCTCAATGGTGCACTTCTGCCAGTGGCCACTCCTCAACCTGAACGACACTCAGACTTGGTTTGCATAGACAACGTGTCAATGTGTCAATTAATTTGAGCAGAAAATGACCTGAGAGGAAACGAGGGTGGCCATAGAGGTGTTGATGTCCTCTGAGGGCTATGCATGGTTCAGTTGGGAGAATGTATGATTCTTTGGTATGTCCGTCATTCTTATCTCACTGAAATCTTATTGACATTGCATCTAGTATAGTTCATGATGGACATCTGGTGTCTGAGGCAGCCTGTTCATCTTCATCAAGACAAAGGCCATTGAAAAGCTCAACGACATCACTATCACATTTTAATTAATGACTCCAAGGATATTGATAAGCCATTCACTGACGGTTTGCTTTGATGCATTCCCCCATCTGTTGATGGATGCATGCCAGGACTCATCGACATCACCAGCACTACAAGAGATAGCTTTGCATGTGCCCCCTTGACCTACATCACAGAAACTTTTGAAGACAACCTCACCATAGAATGATACTCCATCCACTGTTCTCCTCACCACACCACTACTCATTCTCCATCAGTGATGAGTCATAGGATGATATGGATGGTGAAGACAGTGATGTCCTTTTCTTCAACCGACATGCCTACTGGCCGCTTGTCAGGCTCTCCATTCTCTCTATATGTTGAGACCAAACACCATCCATATTTTATCAGACTGGCACGCTTCCACAGGTTTCCTACTCTGTGAGCTGTAATCAGCAAGCCCTCTGACATATCAGAAATGATGATTCACCTGGTCTCAGTCAGACTCTGAAACTACACCGACCAATCCAAACATGTCCTCCTCAAGAGGTGGTTTTCCCGATGAGATTCTTTGATGCCCCAGCTACTACATCTGGCATTCCTGCTATGCAATGCAACAAAAGGACCTCTAAGTTCATATTCAGATCACTCAAATCACATCTGGAGAGATGACAATGACATGAGCAAAGCTAAGTGCAGGGTTGTGAATTAGAGAAGTGTGTGCTTGGGATGGTTAGTAATTTTCCCTCTCCATTCTACTTTCAGCCTGGCTCACTTCTGCTATAGTCCACTGGATGACCCAATATCCAATCAAAGCAAGCCACCTCTCATGCCCTCAAGCACGTTCTTCACAGAAGGTGAAGAAAGCAGGCTTGCAGATCTGCTCCTGTAAACATTCACTCAGTACTGTTTTGTCCTTGGGTGGATTCAATTGAACTTGAAGCTGTATGGGTGCAAATGGGAGGGAGAGACTATTACGATTTCACGCTTTATCTTATCTTATCGTCCTCATCGTAATCCTGCTATGCCAGTTTTCCGGACTTGATCGCATTCACCATGAGGGTTCCGTGTGTTTAACGCACCGTTGCAGACACTTGTAGTATATTTAGCACGACCCAAACTGTATTTAAGTAGCTCGACTGCAGGTCTTAAACCTCAGTCTCGAACTAAAGTTTATTCACCCGATAACTTAGTCTGAACTCACTCTCGCTCTACTAAGCGATAGCTCCCTGCACGCAAACCTGCGAGCAACATAAAGCGCCTGACCGAAGTGCGAGTCACGCTTAGTTGTTTAATCTTGTTTGTGTAATCGGTCGCTAACAATTAGTTCGAGACTTTCTTACTCTTCATCAACAACCACGTTGACGAACAGTAACAAATGAACCCCATCGAACAATACCTCACCGACCTCTTTGGACTCCAAGGCTTTATTGCCGTAGCCTACCTCGCATTCCTATATGGATACGAATACCGACGAAATGAGGAGCCAGTCTCCGAAGAAACTATCCCCGTCGAAGCCCCCAACCCGAAGGCTAGACGACCGAACACACCCCCCCCCCCGAATACGTTGACGACCGACCCGCACCCCTCATCTATTTCATCTTCATCACTGACGACGAGTGGATCACAGAGGAAGACTCCGACTCAGACGAGTCCGACAAGTCCCACTCCAAGGTGGAAGGATGGCCCGCACAAAGAGGCCCAGTCGTTGAAGAAGAAGAAGAGCGAGGAGTCTACGAACAAGGGATGGACCAGCGTGTTCTCTCTCCCATTACCGAGGAAGAAGAAGGGGAAGATGAAGGAAGTAACCCCTGGGATGCCCCTTCCCCCACCTCAACCGAAAACTCAGCCGCCAACCCTGGGTATGATTCAGACGGACAGCGCCTCTATCAAAGAGGGCTTAGATATCATCTGGGAGAAAGAGGAGAGGCTGAAGATGGAACTGGAAGCAGTACAGATGAGGAGGACAGCGATACAGAAGAGGACGACAACAGCGACGAGCTCCCAGGGCCGCGCAACAACTGGTCCCCTCCCCGCCTTGATTCCAGAGGGGAAACGTGGGGCTACCACTACACCTGCAGTGACTCCTCAGATGATGAAGGCAGCTACCTCAACCTCGTCACGTGACCAAACACCCCGATCATCATCAACGATAGGGCCGGAGAAGCCACTACCGAGCTCGACCAGTGCGAGCCCACATACGACGCTGACGCCAGCTGCGATATATGCAGATGCACACAGGACTACGCCGACGCATGGAGAATGTACGAGGGAATTGAACCCCCCGCATCCATCGTCCCCTATGCCATCTACCCACTCGCGGCCGAATACCCCCTTGCGGCCCCCGTTCCCTACATCGCACCCTGGGTATGGGACCGACCCCGAAGACCTGACTTCGATCAGGTCATTCTCAGGGTCAATGAGTGGGCCCGAATTATCAGAAACTGGAACCGCATCGTCACAGGAAGCACGGAGCCTTTCGAGCGAGTCCGACCTATCAGACTTAGAAGAAGGCGAAATCTACGAGAACCCTGGAATAGGGCGGACTTCGACTTACAGCAGCAGCATAGGGTCGGAGAGTACAGAGAGGAGGATATTATCCCCGAATTCGTGGAAGGATCTAGCTCGGGAGCCTACTGAGGCCGAGTTAGAAAATATGACATACTTGGAAATGTTGCGATGGACTGAAAAGAAGCTGCCACGAGAACTGTCATGGAACAGTTCACCGCAGGGAAGGTACTTTCAAAAGGAAAAAACATCGCAAATTGGGGCCCAGGTAATTTACCGGGAAACCGTTTTCCACACAAACATCCTATGGAACCAAGTACACCCAGACGACTACACGGACCCCGGAGAACGATACAAAGTCCCAGTTCCATCAGAAGCGTCGAGTGGAAGTACGGTGGACCTAAGCCACCTATCCATTCTCAGAAGAACAGGGTACGTTGACCCTAGCAGGCTATTTGCGGCTGCAGGAACCCCAGGAAGCGCAGGTGCTGCGGCACCAGCTCCACCCGCAGTACCAGCCCCTGCGCCACAAGGACCTTTAACCCCACATCACAACCCGGCTTTACGATCACTACCGCGCCCGGCAGCAATCCCCATCCCCGCCGACCCTGTACAACCACCAAACACGCCGCCACCATTCATCGTTGGAGTAGCCAACACGAACCCGTGGGGACAAGTGAAACCACAACTGGCGGACCCCCCTGAAAAGTTTAAAGGGGAGTCCAGCGATGTGGACAGATTCCTCAACCAGTGCGAAGACTATTTCAACGTATTCCCTCAGCAGTTCACCATGAACGCACACGGACAAAACCCAAACCGGGTGGTGTTCTGTACGTTCCGACTCGCGGACAAAGCCCTGCATTGGTGGAATCACGCCCGGGATGAGTTCTACGACGAGACGTGCGGATACCTGCGATATCCCGCATGGCACGTATTCAGGCAGATCATCGAAGACCAGTTCCGAACCGATGCAGAAATAGAACTCAAATTACAGGAGTTCAAGCGTATCCGCCAAAACACGTACAAATCGGCAAAGGAATTTTTCCGTGACTTTGAGCGACTAGCAAAAGAGTCCGGAAAGCGCCACAACGAAGAATACATGATCGAGATACTCAAACCAGCAATCCGCAAGAACGTGAAAACTGCAATACATGCCACAGGCACCGCGCTGCCCCGTACATATGCCGAATGGAAGTTTCGAGTAGAACAAATGGACTACAACTACCGCGTAGGGCTAGCGGAGGACGCAGGCAGAAACCAGGGAACGCAGGGTCAGCAGAACAAGGGAACGGGAAAAGCCGGGAGCTCTGGGAATTTCCAGAGTGACAAGAAGACAGGTACGGGGACCACGTACGGAGGGCAAGGGCAACCGATGGAGATCGACAGACTGCGCAAAGAAGGGAGATGCTTCCGCTGCGGTCACAAGGGTCATCGGAAGCAAGACAACAAGTGCCCAAAGGACGAAAGTACCTGGCTCGTCAAACACCAGCCCAAGTTCTCTCGTGCCCAAATCCGAGCAATGTATCAACAAGTATTGAAGGATGAGGAAGGGGAAGCCTCCACGTCAAAAGTCGAGGAGGTAAAAGACGAGCCGGCAGCGTAAGCGACAAACGCGCGTCGGCAAAGGACACAATTTCATTTAGTGGTGCATCACAGAATTCCGCAGGTCGGACTAATGTACCGCATGTAGTATCTCGAGGCAATGGAACATCTTTCACGCTATCACAAAATGAAATTACCAAGTCGCATATAAGGAAGAACGGTGTACAGGGGATTTCCACCGTGCTCGAAGAAGAACCCCACTCAAGCTCCTTGGCCACTGGTGCGAAAGCACAAGCGGCGCATGCTGCGCAAGGCGGCGGGACACCTGGGATCAAGGTCAACATCGCTCCGTGGAGGGTAGGTACCGGTGCAGAAAACGGAGGAAGAGCAGCCGAGCCAGTAGTGGGCGAAGGCGCCTCCAGGCGGGAGAGGAACGATGCAGGGCCTCGCCCGAAGGCGGAACGTATGCACCTGCCCTATGCGACCAACTACCCCGACACGACGGAGCCGCAAAAGGGAACGCGAATCCCCATCCAGAAACCCGCTGCCCCGCAAACAACAGTCCAGACGCCCGGGGACATCATTTATCCTCCTTCACTCACGGTACGTCTTCCCCCTTCGTCACTAACACATAATGGCACCGGGGGCTCGTGTTCCCCGGTGGGCGGGTCGGTGGGACCATTATGTGCACCCCCTGTTTGTAATAAAAAGAATGTTTCTATCGAAGAAGTGCCCGATGAGGAAGACGACTACAGCTATCAACAAAGCCTCAAAGGAAAAGGGGAAGACCCGGTGATTCACACCGAGGAGTACCCGGAGGACTACGAAGTAACGGAGTTAGAAGAAGAGTACTACAACGATAAATGGGACAGAGGCTGGCTAAAACCGCATAGCGCCGAATGGGTAAGGAGAAAGATGAGACAGGAGAAAACAATGGACGGCAGACTCGCCACCCTGCGGATGTGGGTACATCCCCGACGCCTCATAGAAGTAGATGAAGATCTTGTCCTAGATCTCATCGGATCTTCTAAAGAAACCTACCACCAACGGGAGCAGTGCCTGCAAAACATGCAGGACCTGCGCATTCCCCCACAATACATCCGAGGCGGAAAAGGAAGGAGCGTCAACATCCATGTTCAACTAGAAACCCTAGACACGGGACAAGTACGAGCAGTCGATGCCCTAGTCGACAGCGGATGCACAGGGAGTTGCATAAATCGAACGTTCGTACAAGAAAACCACATGAACACCGTGAAATTACCCAAGGCACAAGCGGTATACAATGCAGATGGCAGCAGAAATAAAGGAGGGGACATCACAGAGGTCGTAGAACTTCGAATGACGATCGGGGACCATCATGAAAAAATTGACCTCGCCGTCGTTGATCTAGGAAACGTACCCCTATTTCTAGGGCATGACTGGCTCAAACGCCATAATCCGATCATCGACTGGAAGACAGGGGCGGTAACGTTAGCAAGATGCGCATGCCGAAAAATACCATTCCAGTTACCGGATGAAGACCCGGAACAGCAGTGGGGAACAGAAGTAGAAGAAGGAGACACAATCCTAGTCATTGACTTTGGAGAGGCCTTTCACGTATGGGCCATGGGGAGCAAGGCAAATGAATTAGCCGCCAAGGCCAATCAAGCAAAGGAAGCCAAATCGTTCGAAGAAATAGTACCCGAACCGTACCGAGAGTACCGGGACGTGTTCGCCAAGGAGAACTTCGATGAACTACCCCCGCGGAAGCCATGGGACCACGCCATAGAACTAATTCCCAATGCCAATGCCAGCCTAGACTGTAAAGTCTACCCGCTTAATCCCGCAGAACAAGAAGAGCTGGACAAGTTCCTTGACGAAAACCTGGAATCAGGAAGGATCCGACCCTCCAAGTCCCCAATGGCGTCACCATTCTTCTTTGTCAAAAAGAAAGACGGAAAGCTTCGACCCGTACAAGACTATCGAAAGCTAAACGAGATGACCATAAAAAATCGATATCCCCTTCCACTCATAGGAGAATTGATGGATCAACTTAAAGACGCAAAATACTTCACGAAGCTGGACGTGCGATGGGGATACAACAATGTGAGGATTAAAGGAGGGGATGAATGGAAAGCCGCGTTCCGAACCAACCGAGGATTATTCGAACCAATGGTGATGTTCTTCGGCCTCACCAATTCCCCAGCGACCTTCCAATGGATGATGAACGACTTGTTCAAAGAACAGATCGCAAGGGGAGATGTCACCGTATACCTAGATGACATCCTGATCTGCACCAAAGACAAAGACAGACATCGCCAGGTCGTTCAGGAGGTCCTGACCATCCTCAGGGCAAACAATTTATTCCTTAAAGCGGAAAAGTGCGAATTCGAAGTATTGGAAACCGAATACCTCGGGGTAATTATTAGTCAGGGATCGATTCGCATGGACCCCGTCAAAGTCAAAGGAATCACGGAGTGGCCCCAGCCAACGAAAAGGCGGGAGCTACAATCATTCTTGGGTTTCACCAACTTCTACCGAAGGTTCATACGTGACTACAGCAAGCACGTACGACCATTGACCCAACTCACGGGCAAGGCCGAATGGACATGGGGGGTAACTCAGGAAAACGCGTTCCAAGAAATCAAAAGGAAGCTAGCGGAGGAAGTGGTATTAGCCATACCAAATCAAACGGAGAAGTATCGCGTAGAAGCAGATGCAAGCGAAGGAGCAATAGGAGCGGTCCTATCGCAGGAACAAGAGGGAAAGTGGAGACCCGTAGCATTCCTGTCCAAAGCCCTCACGGTAACGGAACAGAACTATGAAATATACGACAAGGAACTTTTGGCCATCATGTTAGCCCTGGAAGACTGGAGACACTACCTTATGGGGGCACACCAGGACTTCGAAATATGGACAGACCATCAAAATCTCCAGTATTTCCGAAAGCCTCAGAAGTTAAACCGTCACCAAGCCCGATGGGTAACAGAGCTCGCCGAATATCACTTCACTCTCCACCACAAACCAGGGACCGCAAACAAAAAAGCAGACTTGCTATCCCGGAGGGCAGACCACGACCAAGGAGGCAACGACAATACCGAAGTAGTGATCCTAAAACCGGAAATGTTCCGAGCACTCCTCATGCCCAGTGAAGAAGAGGTTCACAAAAAGATACGAACCGCCTTGCGCGACGTAACCCGATGGGACAAAGGAATAGAAGCCTCCCTCCATCATCCTCGCGGTATCACCCAAAGGGACGGATTGATGTACTATGATGGCAGACTGTACGTACCCCGTGACGCCAAGCTACGGGGAGAACTCATCGCCTACCATCATGATCACATCACAGCCGGACACCCGGGAATTGAGAAGACAAAAGAGCTTGTACAAAGGGAATACTGGTGGCCCAAACTCAAAAATGATGTAGAACGATACGTAAAGGGGTGCGAAGCGTGTCAACGCACCAAAACCAACACCCAGAGGAAGAGAGCACCGTTACACCCGCATGCGGTACCCACCAGACCATGGGAACACATCACCATGGACATGATAGGCGAACTGCCCGACTCAAACGGGTATAACGCTATTCTTATGATTGTTGATCGATTCTCAAAGGAAGTCATCCCCATCCCCTGTTCCACCGAGTTGACATCCGCAGGATGGGCCAAAATACTCCGCGACCACGTCTGGGCAAAACATGAGATGCCACAAAAGGTTATCTCCGACCGGGGACCACAATTTGTATCCAAATTCATGAAGGAACTGTATGGGATGCTAAACATCCAAGGAAACCCCTCTACCGCCTATCATCCTCAAACCGATGGACAGATGGAGAGAGCGAACCAAGAAATTGAAAAATATCTCAGGATCTTTATCAACCATAGGCAAAACGATTGGAGCGAGTGGTTACCTCTTGCCGCGTTCCAACACAACAATCGAAAACATTCCGCGACTGGATATTCCCCGTTCGAAATCAATCATGGACAGAAACCTCATTTGGCCCCGCTCAACATCAAGGAAGGGACCAATCCCGCCGCCAGAGAGTTCGTGGCAGATATACAAAAGGTACACGAACAGACAACCAAGGCACTGGAAAAGGCGGCGGAAACCATGAAACGACAGTATGACAAGCACCAACGAGCGGCCATAGAGTACCAACCAGGAGAAAAAGTATGGCTGGACTCTACGAACCTATCTCTTCCCCGACCAATGAAGAAGCTAGGAGACAAGCGCGTTGGACCCTTTGAAGTACTCTCCAAACATGGCGCGTCAGCATATAAATTACGACTTCCTATCGCATGGAAAATCCATGATCGTTTCAACGAGAACCTCCTTACTCCGTATCATCCGCCGGAGTTCCCAACCCAGATACAGCCGTTGCCACCGCCACCAGATCTCATAGACGGACAAGAACAGTATGAAGTGGAGGAAATTGTGGACAGAAGAGAAAGAGCAAGAGGAAGGGGAAGAAGGCGCGGCACCGGAATCGAATACCTGGTCAAGTGGAAAGGATACCCACGAGAGGAAAATTCCTGGGTCGATGAGCAGGACTTGGACAACGCCAGGGATGCAATCAAAGACTTCGAACAAGTCTCCTTCATCACCAGACCCCCAGCAGAATGGTGGAAGAATGAAGACGAGTCAGATTCATGGTCCGAACACGAATCTGTAACTGAATCAGAAACCGATCACCCATTGGTACAGGCAATTCAAAAATACCTGGTAAAACCAAACACACCCTCTCTCGTAGGCGCCTACCTTCCAAAACCAAGTTACACTGCAGTCGGGACGACTGCCTTAACAGGGGGGTAATATTACGATTTCACGCTTTATCTTATCTTATCGTCCTCATCGTAATCCTGCTATGCCAGTTTTCCGGACTTGATCGCATTCACCATGAGGGTTCCGTGTGTTTAACGCACCGTTGCAGACACTTGTAGTATATTTAGCATGACCCAAACTGTATTTAAGTAGCTTGACTGCAGGTCTTAAACCTCAGTCTCGAACTAAAGTTTATTCACCCGATAACTTAGTCTGAACTCACTCTCGCTCTACTAAGCGATAGCTCCCTGCACGCAAACCTGCGAGCAACATAAAGCGCCTGACCGAAGTGCGAGTCACGCTTAGTTGTTTAATCTTGTTTGTGTAATCGGTCGCTAACAGAGACGTGCCTAATGCAAAATTGCAGTGTTTCATGGTCAATGTTTCACAGTCTGCACTGTGTACACGTCCTCGTCATACTCTTACATATCACTCGCATGGAGTACAAGGCCGCATTCTGCATAAGAAAATGAAGTATCATCTTATCTACTGCCATCGTTCAAGCCTTTCAGATTGTCTCCACTGTGAGCTACCCCTCTCTCCAGAAAAGCACAGCATCTTCATCTAACCCTCTCCCCAGGTATACATCCAGCCTTATTCTCATCAGGCAATTCCTGGCCAAGCACTGTAAACTTATGCCATGTCAATGCGGTTAACTACTATGCATGATAGGCCGACTGGGAGACACTCTCAGGATATCCGGTCTGGCATCAGACAGTTATCGCAATTGGTGTTGGATACTTCACTTGTGTCAGGTTCTTGCATGTCACCAATGTTCAGCATACCATCCAACACAATGCAGCAACCATGATATCAACCATGTTGGGAAGCTGTCCTCAAAAATCAATACTGCCAAGTTGCATGTCATCGCTGAGAGAACAGCAGCTGTCGAGGCAAGATTTTGTTGTATGCTATGAAGTGCTTACATTGGATCATGATCAAAACTCTCCTTCTGTCTTTGACTACCATCATAAAGGACTTCACATTGAGCCCCTCTCAGCTGTCAGCATTTCTTGCTTGTTCACTTCTCAAAGTTTCTTCGCATGGAGACATGCTCAGTCACAGAAGGTCCTTCTTTTGAATGATTTTTGTGTTCTGCATTCTTTCGACTTAAATGACATGTAGATGACAGGCCAATTTGTTGAATGGGAGCAACAGAAGAAGATGCGGGAGGAACAGATAGGCAAAAAATGACCATATGCAGGAAGAGAGGGGCATGCTGTGTAAGCAGAGGAGCATCGCTGTGGAGGGGACCATGATGGATCAGCTAGGAGAACATTCACTATGACTACTTCAAATCTCAAAATATTATGCACACGAGTGGAGCAGAAAGGTGTCTTGGCTCTATGATTCCAGTATGCTCTCTACATTCAGCCCACTGAATATGTATTGACATGACTGTCATTTGCAGTTGTTCAGAATGAGCAGTCATCAAGAAGCACAATATATGAGAGTCGACGTGAGCAGCAACTCTATGGAGAAGCTGTTCATCTGTGATGGCCATACCCATGCCAAAGTCTTCATCGAGGAATGAATTGACTCTGGTGCAAACATGCAGAGTCAATCAGCAACATGCCTGGCCTACTCATATACAAAAACCTTCCTCACCAGAAGATGCAGCACAATCACAGAAGCCCCTCATCAACAATTTTACCCAATTTCTGGGTGCAGAGATTCCTCGGTTTGTTCATAGTGGCTTCTCAACTCGAACAGGATCATGACAATACGTCAATGTGATGGTTTAGGGATGTAGAGATGGATTGGGAGGAAGGGAAGCACAGGATTTGGCATCGTGCAGGCAGAGGACCAGTCACGGTGGAAAGAAAGGGAAGGGAGAGACATCTCTGTGAGTGCGAGAGATGGAGAAGGTCACCATGGAAGGCTGAGGATCCAGCTTTTCAAAATTCCATAAGCGCATCTGCATCATAAGTGGTTCTCTCAGGCCTATGACTTCTTTGTAAGTCCATGATCCTCATCCCGCTAAACTCATATTGATGTCACCTTTATCTGTAGTTCAGGTTGTGAAGATGCTATGAGGCACACTTGATCTTGGCAATTAGGGAAGATTCATTTGTGTGAGTCCTCAGTACTTCTACTGTGTGCTAACTATTGACCTATATGGTTATCCGATATCCCTTCAACCTGAGTTTCTCAGCATAGAATTTGAGTACCTGTTGTGTCTCAGGTGACTAGGCAATATCTTCTTGGTCCAAAAGCATCTCCACTATGACATTCTGGCCAAGAGACGCAGCATGAGCAAGTAGAGAATGCCCGCTGTTATTGTGTAAAGTAACATTGATACCTGGTGTCGCAAGTAAGATCCTGACCACCCCTGGACAACTATGAGAAATTGCCCAGAATAGTGCTGAATCCCCAAATTGGTCCACTGCATTCAATGAGTTCAAGTGCTTTGACTCCAAGATCACCTTGACCACCTCTTCATGGGCATGAGATGCTGCTTCCATGAGAGGTGTACGTCTCATCATTGAATCTGCCCAATTGATGTCAACATCAGTTTGTGATAGGAGCAGCTTCACCATCTCAAGATGCCTTCCTTGTACGGCTGCCATCAATGGTGGTTCTTTTTGTGGATTAGCCCCTTGGATAAGAAGAGTTTCCACAATGTGCATCAAGCCATGATAAGCAGCAAATTGAAGTGGAAGGGATGTTGTGCTGTCTGTGCCACAGAATGTCGCTCTGAATGTGCCTGCAGCTACTCTGTTACGCTCTATACAGAAGAATGCGATGTTTTCAGTTTTCATTAAAAGTTCCACCTTCTTGGCATGGTATGCCCAGCAGCTGGATGAGTAGTGAAGGAGTGGGTTCATTTCAGCTAGTTGTTGGGGACAAGCACTGTGATCAGAAGAAAGTACTAAGTTGTCAAATGACATATATGTCAGGCAGGTGCATGTGATAGTGTCATGGATATTATCAGGAAACAGAATATCTTTTCAGGAGACAAAATACTCCTGTGTTGTATAATCTGGAATTTTCGTCTTTAGTTTATATCGGAAGGATTAAAACATCCATATGTATGCACAAACCTCATTATAGGCTCTGGTGCCTGAGAATGTCTGAACTCTGTATATGTGTGGTCTATGACAACAAGTCCAGCACAGACATTGCCCAAAAGGTCATTGTCATGAAGATTGTCAGGGTCTAGGGCTGCTGTATCCTTTTCCACAGCCAATGCATATCGCATTTCCAACACGGTCAAAGGGCACTTAGCAAATGCTATCCAGCCAAATATGCGATATGCAAGGGCTTTATCATGCATGCCTTGACTATTGACCCTCTCCAGTGTCTGGTCATAGGCATCTGCCATATTGTCCAGCAATTTATTGATTGCATCTTGAAGCATCTTGTGGTTTGTTGTCTGAGCCAGTGAGTCCATGTGCAGGCCTGCCAGAAGAAACCTACACACAAAGATGGTCAGTGTGCACAATGAATGTGATTACATGAGTGACCCACATGCCCCTAGCCTTCTTCGCAACTCCAGTAAGTATTGCCTCATGCAGATCACCTCACCCCTTGATGTGGCAGGAAAGATGGTCACAAGAGAGCCTGCTCTCAATATACAAGTTTATATCATTGTCAATGGTTCGGATATGCAACCTGGCATCTTTCTTAAAGAGTGATCCTATCATGACAATGTCTCTCAATGTCACAAGAAGATAGACATGGTCTCCTAATGACTTTATCGTGTTGATGAGCACTTCCCGATTATCCCCACTGAACTTGTCCAGTGCATCAAGAACAATGTAGACATGGTGGAATAATTTCAGCTCTTCTGAAAGGATTTCGATAAGAAGGTCAAGGGAAGGTCGTGTTTCATCAAAAAGGCACTCGTGGAAGAATGATAGGGTTGCAGAAGAGAAGCCATGGCCTTGACCCAGCTATTTCAATAGGCCATAAAGAAGGCTGGCTACAGTTTGTGCGGCTGCAGATCGATAATCACAGAAGATACTGAGAACAGCCCAGACAACTGTTTTTCTTGTGGTTCAGTGACTGCAAATAATTGATGATGATAGCAGCCAGGATGGTCTTTCCGACACCCACTGAAGAGATACATTAGTTTGAAGACAGGGAAGCTATCTAACAGAACAACTTATGGTTTCCAGGACACCACAGGCATGACAATGCTGCTGAACCTTCTACCCACCTTTGGAACTGTTCAGACTTAAGGAACCAGCTCCCAGTATTCCCCACCCACTGGCTCAGCTTCTCAGCTTGTACAGACTTGAAATTCAAGTCGGTAAGCCAAGAAAGTATGTGCATAAGCATTTTACCTGTTTAACTATCAGTAACTAGTCTGCAGATAGAAAAGCAAAGATGCATACCACCCTGGATCTTCTGTGTCTGTCTTTGGATTTGCGATATCTCATCATCCAGACACCTCACTCAGTTGTTGACTTTGGTGATGTTCCTGCCTATGAGGCTTACATTATGCTTGATATGTATCATATTATCTGAAATTCCATCGACCTTTCTGTCGATGATAGCCAATGCTTGGTTCATTGCATGAGACAAAGCCCTAAATATCATACTTAGCATCTGCCAGGCAACAGCATGAAAACCATTTACACATGATCCTGCTGTATGGCGACTATCATCAGGGACTTGATCCTCTCGATCCTCTCTAGAGCATCCTCAATGCTCTCCTTGCTGAATTTCCACAGCAGTCTCTGCTTCATCTTTCCCATACCATCTGATGCAGGCTCCAACTTCTTCTTGATATCCTTCAGTAGTACATCGAGTTGCATAAATGGACCAGATAGCCTTTGCACCATCACAAGCCATGGGTCACCTGCATCCACCATCCGAGTGAGCTGATCCACCACATTAAGATATATTGCAAGATTGGAGAGCTCCTTGGAGAGCTTGTCATGTTCTTTGGGTGTCTTTTTGACATCCTTGAGATAACTAACAATAATATGAGCTGCATCAACAAGGGTGATAATGGAGGAAGCGATTCCAAGAGCCTCTGCCATAGTAGGTCAATGATAGTGCAGTGTATGAAGAAGGGGAGGACATAAAAGCTGATTCCAATCTGAGTTATAGCTGCTGTACAGCATGACCCCATCGAATCGATCACAGCTGGGAGCAGGATCAAAACTCCCTTTTTAGAGTCTGTTCAGCTGCCAGATAGTTGGGCCTGGATAGTTGCCGTTTTGGAAAATCCAACATGATCCAACTATCCAGCACTTTTCTGTGCTTGTCCTGTGTGGTTCTAGGCTTGATACTGGGTGCAAGAGCATGTTAAATGTGTATCATGCAACTATTAAGTTATTTTCTATACCAAATTACATGTGCTACCGTCTGTAAACTGCAGAACTCAATTCAAGTCTTCCGAAGAAGTCCTGCTCTGTGTCATGATTTTCAGTGTACTGGTGCAAAAAGAAACAGTTATGACATGGCTAAAGATGGAAAAGAAGTCAAAGGAACCTGACTTGTAGGTCAACCAGGGTATATGGATGCAGAACACACAAGCAGGAAGAATGTAGTATCACAGTTGGAATTATGTGTGCTGAATTGAGTCTCAGCAGTGTCTCACATGCACAGAATGACATATATAAGGTACATAAGTATTTGAGATATGACAAGAGCTGTATTATTGTGAGGGGGAAAGTCCATAGATACTATTGGTGATGTTCAAATGACATGACTGTCAATTGACATGAAGCAGCAGAACTCAGGTCTAACTCTTGTAAACAAAGAATCTGAGCACTTTCGACACATCCACTGGGTTTCAGAAGTGAAATTACCCCCAGAGCCATGCAGGATGAGTGCAGAAAAGCACTGGATAGTTGGATCATGTTGGATTTCCCAAAATGGCAACTATCCAGGCCCAACTATCTGGCAGCTGAACAGACTCTTAGTCTTCCACCACCATCAAGGATAGGTATTGACTCATGCACATGAAGCCTCGATCAACCACCAGCATTCTTTGCCATCTGCTTCATGAAAACCTCGACTGAAGGTGCACACACAAACAGAAGCTCTTTGCTCATCAAAGGTTTTCTTCAATTTCTTGGTGCGGCAATTCCTCAACTCTGCACCCCCAACAATGGTGGCCTCTCAACTTCAACAATGCTTAGATGGCCTGGGATGAAGTGAGACCCAGAATTTGGCATTTTGCAAGTGGAGGGAGGGATGGGAGGGATGTGTCCATGGCTCTGTGAGGTGAGGATAGTTGTAGAAGAGGGATGCCAATGAAGAGTGATAGCAGTAGTCGGCATTGTGTGGGGTTCAGCTGGGAGAATGTCCTTCTTACCTGTACGACTCTTGGGTAAAAAGAATCGAATGCTCTTCTCCTCGTCATTGAGGATCCTGTATCAACTCGGGTATGTGCACACAAAGCCTCTCTCAACAACTAATACTCCTGGCCTGTTTGACTAGTGAAATCTTTCCTCATACAATGATATGTGTGCTTACAGAAGCCCTCTTCCCTTATCAACATTTCCCCAATTTCCAGGTGCAGAGACTTTTTAGTTTGCACCTCCAAGGGTAGCTGCTCTTCAGTTTGAGATGCTTGGATGACACGCCAATGAGATAGTTTTGGACTGAGGGAGATGCAGACGGATTGGGAGGAAGAAAGGCTCAGGCTGCATGGATGATCGGGACCAGTCAGAGAGGGATGTTTCTGTGACTGCTCTCTGACAATCATCATCGTCTAGTGTGTTATGAGTGACTTTCGGTATGTCTACTGTCGTCATCTCATTGGACTTGGACTGACATGACTTTCATCTGCAGTTTGTGGAAGACTGTCAAGAAGCACAATCGGAAGGAGTCCTTCAGCTATGTGAGCAACATCTCCAAGGAAGGCTTGTTCATTGGCATATACCATTGGTGGAGTTTTAAGCTTCAGCTTCAGCACTGTTGCCCCACAACCAAGTCTACTGTCTCTTCTCCGTCTATCTGGTTCATCTACATTAACTTCCCAATTACCATAATGCCAAGAACGTGAACTTCCTTCTGGATTAGCTTCTAAGTGTGACAACATTGATGATGGCTGGACTGTACAACTTGACTATCCCCTGCCCAATGCAGGAATACCTCAACAACCTGTTCTCATCACTCACTGGCACCACTTCAAATCTGCATTGTATGGTGGTGCATACAGGCAGGGCATCAATGCATTTTACACCTGCTACCCAGATTGCACTACAATCTAATGCCTACTGCAGACAATGTCCCTTTGACACATCCTCCTAATGAATATCCGTGACACCTCGTCTCTGGACAGAGCATCTCCCATGACCATTCTTTTCCACCACACAGCCTTCTCCCTTCCTCTGCTATGACTGCCTTTATCTGAATGTGATGTCCTTCATTGGACAGCTGCATATTGTGTCAGGTGCTAGTTAATGCAGGTTTGGAGAAGACCACATATGGAGGGGAAAAACGGGAGCAGCATGCTCTGGCACATCCATCCCCCGCCTTCTCCGTCTCCTTGATCTACATCACTGAAACATTTGAAGATGACCTTGTTACCAAACAAAACTGCGTCTGCTGTTCTCATCACACCACTATGCATTTCCCATGCATGTTCAGCCACTCAACCCATATGTACAACAGCCCAGTTTTCCCAAACATGAGACTGATGTAGTTTCACAGGCCAAAAGCAACATGTTGTGTGATGATATGGATGGCATGAAATTGGCAGTGTCCTTCCCCCCAACAGCATGCCTACTGGCCGCTTGTCTTCTCTCTGTACAATGAGACCAGAGATCAAACACCAACCACAATTTTTCCCCACTCCACGAGCTTTAATCGATATTCCCTTTCTGTAACGCATTGCTTCTCCAACCAAAAACGATATTATTTGCCTAGTCTCAACAAGACTCTGAAAGTAATGCCCACCAGTCTGAGTTCTCACCAGATGATTCTGCTTCCATCTCCTGATGAGATGCCTTGGTGCCCCAACCACTACATCTGACATTCCTGCTGTGCAATGCAGCAAGCGGCCTTCAATACTCATACTCAGATCTATCAGATCACATCTGGAACCCAGACAATGGTGAGACCAATGCAATAGTAGGTGAAGAGGGAGGAAGGGAGGTGGAGAATTTGGCATCGTGTAGATGGAGGACCAGCTATGGGTGGGAAGACACAGAGGCATTCATGACTGTTCATTGTCCCAAGGCATATTGCTAGTGAGGTTGAGCTCCTGCAAGGGCTTGTTATCGAGGTCCCTTCAAGTATTTGTCAAAGCTCTCCAAATTTTTGGCAAGTCTATCATCCTTATCCCACTGAACTTGTACCAATGCAGATGGTAGTTTCATGTGCAGTTCATAATGGTCGCCAAGAAGCTTGAATCGTTCACCAAAGCCATCGCTCTATCCTTCTTTCATGTGTCCTCTGTCCTTTGTGCCCAAGTCAACACATTGTCTGGTTCTCGAGTTCTTGCTCATGCCATCATCATCCATGTGTCATGCATGATCAGCCTCCTGCTAATTGTACAGGCCGTTGATCTTCATACCAATGCCTCTCTCTCCCTATCGTCTCTCCGATGTCCACCCATAGCTCACGACGGTGTTTTACGCTGATGACTTGATTGTTCCTCATACAAAAGTATCAGAAAACAGATGGAAATCAAAGACATGGCCGGCTGAATAGAGGACTCCAAGATTATCCCCTTTTTCTCGACTGTGAAAACCACTCTTTTTTAATCACCATAGTTGTGTACCTTCATCTGCAATCTCATTGGTCCCACCACTCAGCATATGCCAATGTTGCTCTTATGCCTATCAGTGTCATTCACATTCCAACAATACTAGTAACCCTCTGCATGCTATGTCTATTACGATTCCATGCTTTATCTTATCTTATCGATCTCATCGTAATCATGCTATGCTAATTCTCTGATTCTGACCGCATTAAACCACGCAGGTATCGTGTGTTTAACGTGCCATTACAGACTTGTATACTATATTTAGAACAACTCAAACTGTATTTAAGTAGCTCGACTGCAGGTCTTAAACCTCAGTCTCGAACTAAAGTTTATTCACCTGATAACTTAGTCTGAACTCACTCTCGATTCGCTAAGCAATAGCTCCCTGCACATAAACCTGCAGACAACACAAAGCGCCTGACCGAAGTGCGAGTCATGCTTAGTTGTTTGATCTTGTTTGTGTAATCGGTCGCTAACAATTAGTTCGAGACTTCCCTTACTCTTCATCAACTACCACGTTGATGAACAGTAATGAATGAACCCTATCGAACAAGCCGTCACCAACCTCATAGGACTACAAGGCTTTATCGCCATAGCCTACCTCACATTCTTATATGGATATGAATACCGACAAAGGCAGGAGCCAGTCTCCGAAGAAACTATCCCCATCGAAACCCCCAACCAGGAGGCTAGACGACCGGAGACACCCCCTCCCGAATACTTCCCCAGAACAGCAGGGGATGTCACCTACCACTTCATATTCCTCAATGACGACGACTTCATCACAGAAGACTCCGACTCCGACACCAGCTCCAAAATGGAAGGATGGCCCACACAAAGAGGCCCAGTCGTTGAAGAAGAAGAAGAGCGAAGAATCTACGAAAGAGGGGTGGACGAGCGTGTTCTCTCTCCCATTACTGAGGAAGAAAGCGAAAGGGAAAGCTCAAGAAGTGACCCCTGGAATGCCCCATCCCCCACCTCCACTGAGAACTCAGCCACCAACCCTGGATATGATTCCAACGGACAGCGCCTCTATCAAAGAGGGCTTAGACATCATCTGGGAGAAGGAAGAACAGCTGAAGATGGAACTGGAAGCAGTTCAGATGAAGAAAGCAGCGATGCAGAGGAGGACCACAATGGTGACGAGCTCCCAGGGCCACGCAACAACTGGTCCCCTCCAAGGCTGGACTCAAGAGGAGAAACCTGGGGCAACTACTACGCCCGCGATAACTCCTCAGACGAAGAAGGAAGTTATCTCAACCTCATCACCCGACCAAACACCCCGCTCATCATCAACGATAGGGCCGGGGAAGCCACTACAGAGCTTGACCAGTGCGAGCCCACCTACGACACTGACACCAGCTGCGATATATGCAGACAAGTACAGGACTACGCCAATGTGTGGCTCATGTACGAAGGAATCGAGCCCCCCTCCTCAGTCGTCCCCTACACCATCTACCCCCTTGCCCCAGAACACCCCTTCACTTCCCCCGTCCCATTCATCGCACCCTGGGTATGGGACAGACCCAGAAGACCAGACTTCGAACAGGTCATTCTCAGGGTCAACGAGTGGGCCCGAATCATTAGAAACTGGAACTGAATCGTCACAGGAAGCACAGAGCCTTTCGAGCGAGTCCGACCAATGGGACTTAGAAGAAGGCGAAATCTACGAGAACCCTGGAACAGGGCAGCCTTTGATCAGGAGCGGCTACACAGGGCAGGAGAGTATGGAGATGAGGATATCATCCTGGAATTCGTGGAAGGATCTAGCTCGGGAGCCTACTGAGGCCGAGCTTGAAAATATGACATATTTGGAAATGCTTCATTGGACAGAAAAGAAGTTACCAAGAGAACTATCATGGAACGGGTCGCCTCAGGGCAGATACTTCCAGAACAACCGAAGCAATCCCATCGGAGGCCAGGTGCTATATCAAGAAACAATCTTCCATACCAACCTTTTATGGAATCAGGTACACCCCGAGGACTACACGGACCCTGGAGAACAGTACGAGGTACCGGTACCCTCGGAAACAGACAGCGGAGAGACAGTGGATCTCAGTCACCTGAGCATTCTCCGAAGAACAGGGTACGTAAGTACCAGCAAGCTCTTTGCCACCGCAGGAACACCAGGGAGTGCAGGAGCAGCAGCAGCACCTGCACCTGCAGCCCCAGCACCAGTAGCGCAAGGACCATTATCCCCGCACCATAATCCCGCATTAAGATCCCTACCATGACCTGCAGCCATCCCTATCCCCGCTGACCCCGTGCAACCACCAAACACACCCCCACCATTCCTGGTTGGAGTCGCCAACACCAATCCATGGGCACAAGTAAAGCCCCAGTTAGCGGAACCCCTGGAGAAGTTCGCAGGGGCTTCGAACGATGTGGACAGGTTCTTCAATCAATGCGAAGACTACTTCGCAGTGTTTCCACAGCAATTCACCATGAACGCACATGGGCAAAGTCCGAACAGGGTCATGTTTTGCACATTTTGATTCGCAGAAAAAGCCCTACACTGGTGGAATCACGCCAGAGATGAGTACTATGATCCCACATGTGATCACTTGCGATACCCGGCATACCACATATTCAAACAAATCGTCGAGGACCAATTCCAAACCGACGCGGAGGTAGAACTCAAATTACAGGAGTTCAAACAGCTTCGGCAAAACACCTACAAATCGGCAAAAGAATTCTTCCGCGACTTTGAACGGTTAGCAAAGGAGTCTGGCAAATGCCACAATGAGGAGTACATGATTGAACTTCTCAAACCGGCCATCTGGAAAAATGTAAAGACCGCGATACATGCCACCGGAACTGCGCTACCTCGCACCTATTCAGAATGGAAGTTCCGAGTAGAACAGATGGACTACAACTACCGAGTCAGGCTAGCAGAAGATGCAGGGAGAAACATCGCAAACCAGGGACAACAGAACAAGGGAAAAGCTGGAAGTACTGGGAATTCCTGAACGGACAAGAAGACAGGAACGGGGACAACGTATGGAGGACAGGGACAGCCAATGGAGATTGACAGACTGCGAAAGGAGGGCAGGTGCTTTTGATGCAGTCACAAAGGACACCGAAAGCAGGACAACAAATGCCCAAAGGACCAAAGCACATGGCTCGTCAAGCATCAACCCAAGTTCTCCTGAGCGGAAGTCCAGGCTATGTACCAGCAAGTATTAAAGGACAAAGAAGCAGAGGCATCGACATCGAAGATTGAGGAGGTAAAAGACGAGCTGGTGGCATAAGCGACAAATGCGCATCAGCTAAGGACTTAATTTCATCCGGTGGTGCGTTCTCAGATCCTGCGGGTTGGACTAATAAATCGCTTGTAGTATCTCCAAGCAATATCACAGTTTTCACGCATTCACAAAATGAAATTAACCAGTCGCATAAAAAGAACGGTGTACAGGGGATTACCACCGTGCTCGAAGAAGAACCCCACTCAAGCTCCTGGCCACCGGCACTGGAACCAAAGTGCAAACCGTTAATACAGTGCAAGGCAGCGGGATACTCGGGATCAACCTCACTCCGTCGAGGGCAGAGGATGGCGCGGGGAACAGAGGAAGAGCGGCCGAGCCCGAAGCGAGCAGTGAAGAAACCCACTCAAGGGCAGCATGTACATGCCAGCCACGAGTGACCAACTGCCCTCATCATGGAATGGAGCTGCAAGAGGGAATGCGAATCCCCAGCAAGAAAACCGCTGTCCCGCAAAGAACAGTCCAGATGAACGGGGACCCCATCCCTTCCAAGCTTCCAATCACGGTACATCTTCCACCCTCATCGCTAACACATAATGGCACCGGGGGCTCGTGTTCCCCAGTGGGCGGGTCGGTGGGACCATTATGTGATTTCCATACTTCCAATAAAAACACGGTTTCCCTTGAAGAAGTGCCAGACGAAGAAGACGATTACAGCTACCGACAAAGCCTCAAAACATGAGGGGAAGACCTGGTGGTTCACA
This sequence comes from Desarmillaria tabescens, assembly GCF_030435595.1. Taxonomy (NCBI): domain Eukaryota; kingdom Fungi; phylum Basidiomycota; class Agaricomycetes; order Agaricales; family Physalacriaceae; genus Desarmillaria; species Desarmillaria tabescens. The sequence goes on along the minus strand of NW_026848390.1, from coordinate 37,819 downwards.
CCGAGGAGTACCCAGAAGACTATGAGGTGACAGAGCTAGAAGAAGAATACTACAACGACAAATGAGACAAAGGGTGGCTTAAACCACACAGTGCCGAATGGGTAAGACGAAAGATGAGACAAGAAAAAACCATGGAAGGAAGACTCGCCACTCTCCAAATGTGGGTACACCCGAGACGTCTTATAGAAGTAGATGAGGATCTAGTCCTAGACCTCATCGGCTCCTCAAAAGAAACCTACAGGCAACGGGAGCAGTGTCTACAAAACATGGAGGACTTACACGCTCCCCTGCAGTATATTCGAGGAGGAAAGGGAAGAAGCATCAACATCCGAGTACAACTCGAAACCTTGGACACCAGTCAAGTGCGAGCGGTAAACGCCCTGGTAGACAATGGTTGTACCGGGAGCTGCATAAATTGGTCATTTGTACAAGAGCACCAGCTTAACATGGTAAAACTCACCAAAGCCCAAGCCGTCTACAACGCAGACGGGAGCCGAAACAAGGGCAGAGACATAACCGAGATAGTGGAACTCCGAATGACCATCGGAGACCATCACGAAAAGCTGGACCTCGCCGTCGTTGATCTAGGAAACGTACCCATGTTCCTAGGCCATGACTGGCTTAAACGACACAATCCGATCATCGATTGGAAAACCGGAGCGGTATCCCTAGTACGATGTTCATGCCGAAAAGTGCCCTTCCTTCTCCCTGATGAAGATCCCGAACAAAGCTGGGGAATGGAGGTAGAAGAAGGAGACACCATTCTCATTATAGACTTCGAAGAAGCATTGCACATTCGAGCAATGGGAAGTAAGGCCAACGAGCTAGCTGCCAAAGCCAACCAAGCCAAAGAAGCAAAAACATTCAAAGAAATAGTACCGGAACCTTACCGGGAGTTTTGAGACGTATTTGCAAAAGAAAACTTTGATGAGCTACCACCCTGAAAACCATGGGACCATGCCATAGAACTTCTCCCCAACGCAAACACGAGTTTGGACTGCAAGGTCTACCCTCTTAATCCCGCAGAACAAGAAGAGTTGGACAAATTCCTGGACGAAAATCTAGAATCCGGGAGGATTCGACCTTCCAAATCCCTGATGGCATCCCCCTTCTTCTTTGTCAAGAAGAAAGATGGGAAACTTAGACCCGTACAAGACTATCGGAAGCTGAACGAGATGACCATTAAAAATCGCTATCCCCTCCCTCTTATCGGGGACCTAATGGACCAACTCAAGGATGCCAAATATTTCACCAAACTAGACGTCAGATGGGGATACAACAATGTACGCATAAAGGGAGGAGATGAATGGAAGGCAGCCTTCCGGACAAATCGAGGATTATTTGAGCCAATGGTGATGTTTTTCGGACTCACCAACTCCCCGGCCACGTTCCAATGGATGATGAACGACTTGTTCAAAGAACAAATCACACGAGGAGATGTCACTGTCTATTTAGACGACATCCTAATCTGTACCAAAGACAAGGATAGACATCGTACCATCGTACGAGAAGTACTGGCCATTCTCCGTGCAAACAATCTTTTCCTAAAAGCGGAGAAATGCAAATTCGAGGTATTAGAGACCAAATACCTCGGAGTAATCATCAGCCAAGGGTCGATTCACATGGACCCCGTAAAAGTCAAAGGAATCATGGAGTGGCCCCAACCCACCAAGAAACGAGAACTACAATCGTTTCTAGGGTTCACCAACTTCTACCGAAGATTTATCCGGGACTATAGCAAACACGTGCGACCACTGACCCAACTCACTGGAAAAGCCGAGTGGGCATGGGGAGCGGCCCAAGAAGATGCGTTCCGAGAAATCAAGAGGAAGTTAGCGGAAGAAGTAGTACTGGCGATACCTACTCGTACTGGAAAGTACTGGGTAGAAGCAGATGCAAGCGAGGGAGCTATAGGGGCAGTCCTATCACAAGAACAAGCGGGAAAGTGGAGACCGGTAGCGTTCCTATCCAAAGCCCTGACGGTCACAGAACGCAATTATGAAATATATGACAAAGAACTACTGGCCATTATGCTTGCCCTAGAAGACTGGAGGCATTACCTCATGGGAGCTCACCAAGACTTTGAGGTATGGACGGACCATCAGAACCTGCAATACTTCCGAAAACCCCAAAAACTCAACCGCCGACAAGCTAGATGGGTGATGGAACTTGCAGAATATCATTTCATGCTACATCACAAACCGGGGACAGCAAACAAAAAGGCAGATTTACTATCCCGAAGGGCAGACCATGACCAGGGAAGTGAGGATAACGAAGAAATGATAGTCCTAAAGCCGGAAATGTTTCGAGCTCTCGTCATGCCCGAAGAAGAGGAGGTACACAAGAAAATACGAACGGCATTACGAGACGTGACCAAGTGGGACAAGGGAATAGGGGCATCTCTCCATCATCCCAGAGGAATCACCCAGAAAGAAGGCCTAATGTATTACGATGAATGGCTATACGTACCCCGAGACGCCAAGCTACGAGGGGAACTTATTGCCATTCACCATGATCATATCACAGCCGGACACCCAGGCATCGAAAAAACGAAGGAACTCGTTCAACGCAACTACTGGTGGCCCAAACTAAAACAGGACATAGAGAGATATGTAAAAGGATGCGAAGCTTGCCAACGAACAAAAACAAGCACCCAGAGAAAGAGAGCACCCTTACATCCACATGCGGTACCGACACGACCATGGGAACACATCACCGTGGACATGATTGGTGAACTACCAGACTCCAATGGCTACAATGCCATCCTCATGATTGTAGACCGCTTCTCGAAAGAAGTAATTCCCATTCCTTGCTCCACCAACCTAACGTCCGCAGGATGGGCCCGAATTCTTCATGACCATGTCTGGGCAAAACACGGCATGCCACAAAAAGTCATCTCAGACCAGGGCCCACAATTCGTGTCCAAATTCATGAAGGAATTATATGAAATGTTGCATATCCAAGGGAATCCCTCCACAGCATATCATCCACAGATGGACAGACAGACGGAAAGAGCCAATCAGGAGATTGAAAAATATCTCCGAATTTTCATAAACCAGAGGCAAAATGACTGGAGCGAGTGGTTACCTCTCACAGCCTTCCAGCATAACAACCGCAAACACTCCGCAACCGGATATTCCCCATTTGAAATAAATCACGGACAAAGACCTCATCTTGTGCTGCTCACAATCAAAGAAGGAACCAACCCAGCAGCCAAGGACTTCGTTGCGGAGATACAAAAAATACACAAGCAGACAGCTATAGCCCTGGAAAAGGCAGCAGAGACAATGAAACGCCAGTATGACAAGCATCAAAGACCGGCGATAGAATATCAACCAGGTGACAAGGTCTGGTTAGATGCCACCAATCTCCACCTCCCTCGACCAATGAAGAAGCTCGGGGACAAACGTGTAGGATCTTTTGAGGTAATTGCCAAGAAGGGCACCTCCGCGTATGAACTAAAGCTACCTATGGGCTGGAAAATCCACAATCAATTCAACCAAAATCTCCTAACCCCATATCACCCACCGGAGTTCCCAATTCAAATACAACCACTAGCACCACCACCAGATCTGGTGGATGGACAAGAACAATACGAGGTAGAAGAAATAGTGGACAGACGAGAACGCACAGTGGGACGAGGTCGCAGGCGCCATACCAAAACAGAGTACTTGGTCAAATGGAAAGGCTATCCGTGGGAAGAGAGCTCCTGGGTGGACGAACAAGAATTGGACAACACGAGGGAAGCAATCGAGGACTACGAACAAGTATCCTTCATCACACACCCTCCCCAAGACTGGTGGGAAAACGAAGACGAAACCAACTCTTGGTCAGAAACAGAGTCGGTAACGGAATCAGAAGTAGACCACCCCCTAGTGCAAGCCATACAAGAGTATCTCGTTCGACCAAACCCAGACTCCCTAGTCAGCGCATACCTACCGAAACCAAAGTACACTGCAGTCGGGATGACTGCCTTGACAGGGGGGTAATATTACGATTCCATGCTTTATCTTATCTTATCGATCTCGTTGTAATCATGCTATGCTAATTCTCTGATTCTGACCGCATTAAACCACGCAGGTATCGTGTGTTTAACGTGCCATTACAGACTCGTATACTATATTTAGAACGACTCAAACTGTATTTAAGTAGCTGGACTGCAGGTCTTAAACCTCAGTCTCGAACTAAAGTTTATTCACCCGATAACTTAGTCTGAACTCACTCTCGATTCGCTAAGCGGTAGCTCCCTGCACATAAACCTGCGGACAACACAAAGTGCCTGACCGAAGTGCGAGTCATGCTTAGTTGTTTGATCTTGTTTGTGTAATCGGTCGCTAACAATGTCCCATCATGGCGAAATGCCAAAGATGACCCCATTGCTACTGGAAGTCACTCTCTTGTTGGTCTCTCATTGGCTAATTTTTCCTATCGCTTTGTATGCAGCAAGAACACACAAGTTGGGCTGCATATAGAGATGCAAATGATCAGACAACACTGACTAGTAATGTCCTTTACTTTCGGAACTCATTATCAAGTATACTACATTTCCTGGATCTCCATTGCTGGAACGTCCTCAGACAACCTCCGTTCATTGTTTTGCTTGTCATGCCACACCTTGGGCTGGTCCAACCTTCCCAAGCCAGCAGCAACAATGTCGTATGATGAGATCATTGGCGATAGATATCCTTCCTTCCCAATGGCATGCCATATTGTTTAGGCCAAATTCTCCATTCTCTGTACAGTTACCAAACGTCAGTGATTCTTTTATCAGATAGGCATGCTACCACAGCCTCTCTACTCTGGGAATGATATGCTGCCATTCACCAAAACATCGACTCATATGGTGAAAAGAGACATGATTTACCTCATCCCAGAAGGGTTCTGAACCTGAATTGGCTGGTTCGACTGTTTTCTTCTCGCCAGATGGTTCTACTTCCATCTTTTAATGTACTGCATTGATGGCGCAACTGCTATGTCTGACTTGGATACAACAAAAAGGCCTTACAGCCCATCTTTGGATCTCGGCTTGCCAAGACAACCCTGCCAGGCTCTGGATCCAATGTGAATATCCTCCATAGGAGATACCGCAACAAAGATCAATGTCAGTTCACTCCTTCACCTCGTCATTGCCTACTTACTCTTCACTAGATCCACCTCATGATATAGGGGGTTACACTTGTAGTGTACCAGCTGTTTGGTGAATCCACTGTAGAAGACTCGGTCATTGATGCCGTATCATATTTGGCACTGTTGGACTTGCTGCACCTGATTTCAGAAATACCTAGACCAAGCTGTGCAAAGCAGTCTGTGAAGGTTGTAGAGTCCATACATGTGAGAGATACAGATGTGTTCGAAAGGGTAAGACTAGTGTGCTTATTGGGATGATGTTGATGTTTTTGCTTTGGATGCAATACATCGACATTATACCTTTTTTTTTTCCTTTTCCATCTTAAATGTAACCTTAGAGGTTGCATGCTAATCGATAATTCTCAAGAACATAACGTGAGTGACGGTTTCCCATCAACATGGAGGGAAGGATACAGCACGTTGCTGTATGCTGTGACTTTCAACCGTGAAGCGACTGCACTGCCATGCATTACATTGATCATCCCCTGCTTGAGTATAATCTTACCCTTCACCAACCACCATGGCAGAGGCCCTAGGAATCACTTCATCCATTACTGCCCTCATTGGAAATGTCACTACTGTCATCAAATATGTCAAAGGCATAAAGAAAGTGCCTGAAGAATGCACCAAGCTCTTGATGGAGCTGAAGCATGTGAAGACCTGTCTTTCCATGGTGGCAATGTATATTCACTCATAGACTGATAAAGACCCATGGCTGGCAACTTTACTCAAGTTGGGAGATACTTTCACCAAACTTACAGAGATCCTTGATGGACTCAAGAAGAAGCTGGAGGATGCATGGAGAAAGAAGAGGCATAGAGTGAAGTGGCCTTTTACCAAAGGTGACATCAAGGAGGACCTGAGGAAGATCGAGCGTATCAAGACCTTGATTATGGTCGCCAGATAACATGATCATATGTAAGTGATCTTTATGTCTTATACTCGCTCATCAGAGGCTAAGTTTAGTATACAGTAAGTTATCTCATGCAATTCAATGCACATTAGATGATGTCAAATGTGTGGGTGAGGAAATTCTGGATATTGAGAAGCAGAAACAGATGGGTATGATTGTGCTTGGAATCTGCCATTGGATCATATACTGATGCACAGATACATCACAGATCATAAGACTGAGAAAGTAGCAGAGTGGCTCACCTCTTCGGACCACAACATCATCCAACATGATAAGCTGATGCAACATGTTGGCAACACTGGACAATGGTTTCTTGAGTCATCAAAGTTTAAGAGCTGGGTGAATGGTTCTGGGATGTCTTGTACTTTGTGGTGTCACAGCAGTCATGAGTTATTTTTGCAGATGTCTTCATTACTTCCTTGAAGCTTATACATCTTCAGCGGATGCTGGAAAAACCATCCTAGCCTTGATCAGCGTTGATCATTTGCAATCACTGAAAATGGCCCAGACACTTGTTCTGAATCTCTTCTTTGATTACAATCATGCAGCAGAACAAACTGTAGTCAACGTTCTTCATAGCCTCCTGAAACAGCGGGTTCAAGCCTGTGGTCTTTCCACCTTGATCACTGACCTCCATGAGAAATCTGTTGATGCAAAAAAAAACCCTTCCCATAATGACCTTATCAAATGCCTTTCAGAAGAGCTGAAATCATTCCACCATGTCTACATTGTTTTAGATGCACTGGATGAGTTTTCCACCTCTGATGATACTTGAGGGGACCTGATCGATATGATGAGGTTATTAGGCAATAATGTCCATCTCCTTGTGATGTCAAGACCTGGCATCACTGCAATAGAATTGCTCTCTGAAGCAAATACAGGTACCCCCACCCCCACTGAGTTGACAATCTAAGCTACCAATGAAGATATCACTTCATATATCACGAACAAGCTTTCTAAAGGGTACCTTGCCAATATCATCAAAAGAGATCCCACTCTGTGTGATGTGATACTCATGAGAATCATGGACAAAGCTGATAGCATGTAGGTTACTTATGCAATACCAGCTTTCCGTATACTGTATACTGACCAACTTTCCATAGGTTCCTCCTGGCACATCTCCACCTGGAATCACTTGCTGATACTATAAATCCATGGACTCTTTGGGTGACATTGGAAAAACTACCAAAGGATATATGGGACACATATGACAAAACACTCAAGAGGGTGGACCACTATGGTGACTGTCAGAAAGAACTTGCATATCACATATTTGGCTGGATAGCTTTTGCTGTGGAACCTTTGAATGTGACAGAACTGCAGCATGCATTGGCCATTCAACCAAACACTGAGAAGCTTGATCCCATTAATGTTACTGGTGAGGACATTCTTACCAGTGTTTGTGCCAGACTTGTCATAATAGACAGCAAAGGGTCTTTTGTGTTTGTGCATGAGTAGATCTCAGATCTCAATTCTCTCTCTTTATCAGCTGAATACTTTATTAGACTATACTATCCAAGAATATTTCACTCATTGGCAATGCAAACTTTTCCCCAACATCCACGAAGAAATCACATGCACCTGTCTTACATATATGTCATTTGACATTTTTAATTCTCTTGAGGGCTTTAATGGCTGGAACTTTGAGAAGAAGTATCCTTTCCTCAAATATTCATCAAGGAACTGGACCTACCATGCCAGGGCTTGTGGACCAGGCACTGTGGAACAGGAAATCCTTACTTTCCTGCTGACTCAGGCAGAAGCCTTTGCACAGCAGTATCTTGATGATGTGCTGTATGACAGCATTGACAGAGAAGAAATGCCACACACTGCTGCATGGTTTTCTGCCTATTATGGCCTGGTACATGTCATGGCAATCCTGATGGATCAACCTGGGGTTAATCTGCAGAATGAAACTGTGCTGTATATTGCAGTGTACACAGGCTACCCCAACATGGTTGACATGTTGCTGTCACCTCCCTGTAACATGGATGTGAATCAGGTTGCCCCTGAATCTGCAGGTCCCTTCTATGGCTGGACACCTCTCATTGCTGCAGTGTTCAAGGGTCATGAAGAAATCATCAAAAAACTCCTGGAGTCTGGAGGCATGAAAGCATTGAACAAGCTGTCCAACTCTCCATATTGGAGCAGAGCAGTGACAGCACTATCAGTAGCTGTGCAGCATAACAACACTGGAGTGGTTAAGCTCTTGCTATCACAGCCTAACATTGACACCTCCATCAGGTTCAACAACACCCCCCTTATTGATGCTATGTTGTTCAATCATGATGAAATTGTGAGGGTGCTCTTGGAGTGGGGAAAGGATGATCCTAATGCTTTAGTGACCTGGGATGATGGAAGGAATGCTTTACATGTCACTGTTGGATGTGACTATACTGGCAATATCCTCTGGATACTCTTGAACTCAGACCAGATGGATGTGAATAAGACAGATCTCAAAGGACAGACTGCCCTTCATATTGCCACCTACTTGAATAATCTGGAGTTTGTTGAGGTGTTACTAAAGCACAAGGATATTGATATCATGATAAAGGATAATGACAGCAAAAGTATATATGATATAGCAGTTGAAATGGGATACAACAAGATAGCAGCACTGCTTGCAGAGCATAGAGGGAAGGCCCTAGGACTGCATGAGTGATGTGCCAGGTGTATACAATCCTGCTCTCATATACATATATATCCTGTATTCATACTAGTCATACAATTCACATATATTCTGTCCTAGTAATGAGATTGCTACTTCTGTTCATAATCATTCCTTGAAATTTTGATTGTTCTGTGGATCTCATTTTGAAGTCCATCAAGGAGGATTCTGGTATTGATACAATCAGTTTCTTAAGCTGGTGTGTGAGAATGGAGGGAGAAATGGCATTGCAGACCAAGTGCCAGTTTTTCAGCACTGATCCCAGTTCCAGTGAAGGTTGGTTTATTTAGTCACTGGTGAGATCAGATCAACTATTGTGTAAATTATTGCTCCATAGAATTACCACCACTCACACTAGAGATCCAAATCACGCAATGTACATAGTCTATAGTGAAGAAATTAAAGACCAGATACATGAAAGTAAATGTGAATGGAGAAAATGATACAAATGACACATGCGATGAACAGAATGGATTGCAGAATAAATAACAAATGAGAATAACAAGTGATTGATAAAATTTTTTTATACAATTTGGTTGACTATGGCGACTGCAACATGGATAGCGAGCATCATAAGAGACAGAGTACCATAGAGCAGCCTCGCACCCAACCCCATAGAACGCTCTGGAGCAGGCTTTCATAAATTTAGCCTGCTATTTTCAGGTATTGTTAGTAGGCACTCTGAGGGTGTGAAGGAAGACAATGCTGTAGAAAATGAGGGTGAAAGGGGAGGAGGAAACTTCACAGATGGATGTGAGGGTGGAGAGACAAGCCATGCAGGCAAAATGTATGACAGCAATGAAGGGTTTGTGTTCACATCCAAATACTGCTCTCAGACCTTCAGTGAATCTGTCAAGCACCAACTTGGATAAGCAAGGTTGAGCTTTAGTTCATCACTCGCACTTTGGTGAAGCAAAGCAAAGGTAGCAATGCAGACCACATTAAGTAGATGGGACTTAGATAGTCATGGAACTTGGAGTTCAGGTAAGAGTTGAGAGTGTGTAACCTTAGCTGAAGCTGGGGTTTTAGCCCACAGCTGAGGCTGCTTAAATACAAGTTAGGTATGCTAATAATAACTATGCTACTATGGTTCCATGATAGAGAATGAGTGCAACATGGCCAATGGCAAACTGCCAATGAAAGAACTACCTAATGGTGAGTGGCCAGCGAGATGAGTGAGGTTCTGGAATCATGGTGCCCTTGTGGTCAGGACTCCACCTGAGTAAGAGTGTCTATGCTCATCTGCTGCAAACCAGGGATTAAGTGATGCAGAAGTGACTGTTGATGATCAGAATGATGATGTGATGATGGAAGCATGATGTGATGTGAGGGTATCAGTGAGCAGGTTACTAATGAGCTGGACAGGAATGATGATGAGAATTTGATGACGATCAAGGAAGAATGACATGAAGCAAATGACTAAAGCGAAAAATAGGGGTGAATTCATGACATTACCCCCCCACTAAGACTCAGTCGTCCTGATTGAGTCAGTGTCAGATTCGCCATCTGAGGACAGGTAAGAGTCATCCAAGTATGAATCTTCATCCTCGGCATCCATAGAGAGAGCTTCCAGGCATTGCTTGTACTGTAGTACAAGCTCTTCAGCATTGGCAAGCTGACTTTGCAGTATCCATGTTGCTTCTTCAACTGGATAGCCTTTCCATTTGATGAGGTATTCAGTGATGTGGACTTGTTGCTTTCCTTGCCTGATGGCAGTTTCCTTATCTTGTAGTATCTCCTCGATTTCGTATTCTTCTTCTCCTTTGATTAATTCCAGGGGTGGAGGTTCAGGTTGTTGTTGATTGGGGAATTTGGGTGGTATGTATGGAGTGAGGTAGACCTCATTGAATCGGTTGTGAATTTTCCACCCCATTGGTAATCGTAGTTCATATGTGGAGGGCCCTTTCTTTGCAAGGATTTCAAAGGGCCCTACTCATTTGTTGTCCAGTTTTTTAGCTGGTCATGATAGATGTAGGTTGGTTGCGTCCAACCATACTTGGTTACCTGGTTGATAGTCTCAACTGAGTTGTTGGTGACTATCATATGCCTGCTTCATTGTTTCCACTGTTTTGGTTAGGGCCACCTCTGCCTGCTGTTGGGTTTCCTGGAGTCCTTCCACAAAGTTGGCTACTGATGGGGTTTCAGTAGCTTGGGGTGTGACAGTGATGAGGCTGGCTGTAGGCACCTGTGGAATAGTGAGCATGCTAAAAGGCAAACCTCAAAAACCCACACACACACTCACACAACTACACAAACTACAATCACCCTCGTAAGTTCTAGGGGGAGCGATTATTTCTAATGCGATCCAACTATACTTCAATATCTTGAAGAGTTTCTCTTATTCTCAGTGCTCTTAGCAAAGCTAAGCTTTCTCTAATGAATTCCTAAGTCTAGGAACTTTTTACAGGAAGGTCATTCACTGGCATGACGCAACCTTCAAGGCAGATTTGAGTTATAATACACAAGGGACACTGATCCTGACAGAAACAGAGGCAATACATGCTGAAACTTTAGTGAGCTCACTAAAAGAACACCACAGGCAAGTACTGACTTAGCCCACTCGCTACACAACTGTATGTAGGGGTTCTCCAACCAACTTCAACAGATGATCTCAACTCAAGAACACTTCAGAAGTGCTCAGAAACAGATTCAGAAAACAGAAACTCGAAACAGAACTGATGCAGAACAGACAGAACAGAACAGAACAGATCTCACTTTTCCTCTTCAGAACATACTCTGAATGGACTTATCAACACTCAATGGAACAGAACAGCTTCACTGATTCTTATTCTCTCAGAACTAAGATTACAAATGTTGTGCAGTATCCAGACTCCTACATGCATAGCACATTGCCACCACTGCCTTACTGAGCATCCGAGTTGGACTTCCCAGTTTTAGTCTCATTTCTATAGTGAGCTCACTAAACATGTGCCAAGAGGTGCTCTCCTGACACCCACAGGCTTGTTCTCTAGCACTGACAGGTCTAGGTGCATGGAACTATCAGTCCTGGCATATGTCGTTCAAGACTTCTTTCTTGGATTCACAGAGGCTTCTCATAGACATGGCAACAAGTGAGTCTTCGAACAATGGGACTCAGAACAATGGGACGCAGGCTCACGGACTTCAGCTGAAGCCCATTGCCCAAGTTTGTGCCAGTGATATCTGTCATCTTGCTTAAGGATTTCCTCAGATTTTCAGGTATGATGTATCACAGTTAGTGAGTGTGCTAAGTATTCTCAGTGTTACTGCAATCTTCAAGGTTTTATCTAGCTCCCACAAGCATGCTTGTAAGTTAGAGCCTAAGGCATTGGGTATAGGGTTTGGCCTTCTCATCATGCATGCCTGTCAGGTACAGTGCTGTGACTAAGTCCTGTTTAGAATCCCATTGCTTCTTATGCCATAAGTTATATTCCATATCATTGCACTGCATAGCATTAGTGTTGATGCATAGTTTTAGTCCACTCACTCACTATATCTCAGTATGTGTGTAAAACACGTTAGATTGCAAAATTACCTGCGTAAATAGGCTGCAGTCACAACAGCAGGTTACTAATGAGCTGGACAGGAATGATGACAAGAATTGGATGACAATCAAGGAAGAATGACATGAAGCAAATGACTAAAGCGAAAAATAGGGGTGAATTCATGACAGAATTCACAGAAATCTTAGTGTCCTTGACCCTCTGATCCTGCTTCTCGCATCAACATACTCATACATTGCCTCAGCTCTGTCATCTATTCTCTGCTGAACCTTTCCCAGGGTGTGCTTGACCCTCTCCATCTGCTGCTTCAGGTCTGCCAACTGTTGCCACAGATTCTTAGTAGTCTGCTCAGGGCTGGGATAATGTATGATATCATGGAGATGTGATATTCTGAGGGTAAGATGCTTAACGACATGCATCCACAGATGGATGCCAGTAGCAAGAAGGAAGAGACCAGTGCTGAACCAAGTGAGGATGTCTTTGCCTGTGATCAGAGTTAGGATGTAGCAAAGAAATGAGGCTCCGAGGAAGGGAGACACTGTTGCTGGAATCAAAAAGAATATTTCCATTCTTCAGAGTTCTGTATAGGCATTTTTCTTGTGAATGTCATTGGGAGAAGGATCAGGGGATAAGTGTGATGAGTGTCGATGAGGTCTAGCATTCTGATACATGGACCAAGGAACTGTGCAGAAAGGAGTGAGGATTGCATAGGAGCAGTGGAACTCACCTTCAATAAACTGGTGCAAGTGAAATAGCAAGAGTCATATATACAGCAAGTTTTTCATGAAGTCACCTCCAGTAAGAAGGTTTCCTACTAGTGAAATGAGGGCTGCGACAACAGCAAGATCAAATTGGTACCAAGCACAATTACTCAATGTCTCATCCTCGATGTCTCTAGTCATGCAAACATCCTGCTCTGAGTGTTTTGTAGACACCGAGGGCTTTCCAGACATTTGCAGCAAGTCATCACTGGATTCCATGCCTGTCTCGTATTCCTGATCTGTCAGCAATGTGTCCTCTGTATGATGCTGACAACCAGGTGGTCTGCAGATATTGGCTCTGCATGCATTATTATGGTTTTGTCCAGTAGTGATGCTTTCATCATTAGGATCTGGATTTTGGGAACGTGAACTACTGCTGCCAGTATATTTTAGTGGTTGATAGTATACTTAATATGTGCATCATCCCAACTACTAGCCTGCATGAAGATGTTATCAGTACAGTAGTGTCATCTTTTCTGAATAAGATCCATCAGATGGAAGGGTTTGAAGGTTTGAAGGCAGATCTGCATTGATCAGAGATCCAAATTCTTTCCATCCTCTGACCATCATCAATATGGAGCACAGACACACAAAGCCTCAACTGACCAGCACTCCCTATCATTGCTTGACTGGAGATGTGCATGCAAACAGAAGCTCTCTTGACATGTCATTGTTCAATTTTTTGGTGTGGAGATTCTTCACTGTGATGGTACTGTGATGGGAAGTTGGCAGTAACAGCACACAAGAGTTAGACAAAGCAAGAGCTGTTGGACGGAGGAAAGACCAGGTTAAAAGAACCTCTATTCAAGTAGTTCTAGCATACGTAGGAGAATTTTATGGTCTTATATACTGGTAGGATAGGGACTATTACTAAAAGGAATAAGGAAGGCTAATCAATAAGTAAATGATGGGATAAGTAAACAGTGGGATAAGTAATAGGAAAGTGGGATCACCGCAGTAAAGTAGAAGAGCTATATAATAAATAGATAAGGAAGAAGATAAGATAAAGAAAGAAAGAGAGAGAATGAGAGTACTGGCATGAGGAGCTGCCCCTTACTAGCATTGTGAGCCCTGTGCTGAACATCAGCATGAGAAGCTCAGGCCCTGTCTCCATAGGTGAGAAGGGATTATCCTCTTGGCCTGTGAAGGAGGAGTCTGTCACATCTGAGGACTTCAATCTTCCTAGCCAGTATGGTGGTCGCGTTACTGCAAATGAGCTGAATTCCATCAGTTTTCAAACTGTATTGGATGTAGATCTTCTGGATCTTGATGACAATTCTGTCATTCTCCACCCTAGCAAAGTTATGGGATGGGAGACTGTGGGAAAGAAGAAGGGTAGATGTACCCCTTTGCTGGACCCTGGTTCGAAAACCACTGGGTTTACTGCTAGCATGAAAAATAGATATGAAATTTTATCTGATTCTGATGTTGATGAAAATAAGGTCGCTATTGAGAATACCATAAAATTTGTACATGATGTATGCCAGAAGCATTTTGAAAAGCAATTTCTCAATATTCCAAGTCAAGTCCAAAGGGAACAAGAGGCTGTGGCAGAGGCAGCTCAACTCGAAGCTCAGGCTGGAGCTATGCAAGCTGAAAATGTGTCAAACTTAGAGTCAGATACTGAACATGAGGCAGGAAATGAAATACCTGTGGAAAAGCCTTTTGTCAACAAAGGAAAGATTCATGATTTTTGTGACACTGGAATTCCAGGGATTGACAATGAGGAATTGGATCCTGAGAATCAGTGCCGTGCTTGGGAGAACTTCAATTTCTTGAAGGACGAGGATCCTGAAGTGCAAAAGGTGATCTATGAAGATGTCATGAGATCATGGAAGGCACACAAGTGTTCCTCTGCCAAACCTGACAGCCAGATTGGTGGTTCATCCAATGTGGAACCTGAAGTATTCTGTATCTCCACACCTGTAATGAAGGGTGAGGTTTCAGGTGATGGAGAGGCCATGAACTTTACCCCACCAATTACCAGCACCCCAATCTCAAAGCCTGTAAAGAAGGTTAGGATCGCGGAGGATGTCAAGACCAAAGAGATGTTCGATGCAACTTTGGGCAACCAAAAGGTACATTCCAAGTTATCGAGCCCTTCAGTCCTGAAGGCTAGTAGTCTTGGTGGTTTGCAGGGATGGTCCCCATTATCAGGTTCTAACAATGTGATAGGTAACCCCCACATTGATATGCGGTGTTGCGACTGCAGCCTATTTACATGTGTAATTTTGCAATCTAGAGTGTTTTACACACATACTGAGAGATAGTGAGTGAGCGGACTAAAACTACGCATCGACACTAAAGCTACGCAGTGCAATGATATGGAATATAACTTATGGCATAAGAAGCAATGGGATTCTAAACAGGACTTAGTCACAGCACTGTACCTGACAGGCATGCATGATGAGAAGGCCAAACCCTATGCCCAATGCCTTAGGCTCTAACTTACAAGCACACTCATGAGAGCTAGATAAAACCTTGAAGATTGCACTGACACTGAGAACACTTAGCGCGCTTGCTAACTGTGATGCGTTGTACCTGAAAATCTGGGGAAATCCTTAAGCAAGATGACAGATATCACTGGCATGAGCTTGGGCAATGGGCTTCAGCCAAAGTCCACGAGCCCGCATTCCATTGTTCTGAGTCCCATTGTTCAAAGACTCACTTGTTGCCATGTCTACAAGAAGCCTCTGTGAATCCAAGAAAGAAGTCCTGAATGACATACACCAGAAGTGATAGTTCCGTGTGCCTAGACCTGTCAGTCACTAGAGAACAAGCCCGTGGGTGTCGGGAGAGCACCTCTTGGCACGCATTTAGCAAGCTCACTATAGAAATGAGACTAAAACTGGGAAGTCCGACTCGGATGCTCAGTAAGGCAACGGTGGCAACATGCTATGCATGTAGGAGTCTGGGTACTGCACGACGTTTGTAATTCTAATTCCCCTGTAGTATAAGTAGGCTGGTTACAGTAGGTAGAAGCCAAGTTTCGAGCCCCCAAGTTCCCGTGCACACATTGAAAGCAGTACTGTAACAAAGGACCAGTTTGTGACTTCGAGCTGTGCATAGAATTAGCAAGCTCACTCAGAGAAATACAAGATACCCTTTTGATAAGACTTTTGAGAACTTAGTCAGAGTGAATACGAATCAGTGACGCTGTTTCTGTTCTGTTAAGTGTGATAAGTCTGTTCAGAGAATGTGTTGAAGTGGAAATCTGAGATCTGTTCTGTTCTGTTCTGTTTCAGTCTGTTCCATGTCAGTTCTGTTCAAAGTTCCATTTCTGAATCTGTTTTCCGAGCACTTCTAAAGTGTTCTTGAGTCGAGATAACCTGCTGGAGTTAGTTGGAGAACCCCTACATACAGTTGTGTAGTGAGCGGGCTAAGTCAGTGCTTGCCTGTGGTGTTCTTCTAGTGAGCTCACTAAAGTTTCAGCATGTATTGCCTCTGTGTCTGTCGGGATCAGTGTCCCTTGTGTATTATAACTCAAATCTGCCTTGAAGGTTGCGTCACACCTGTTAGCGACCGATTTCACAAACAAGATCAAACAACTAAGCGTGACTCGCACTTCGGTCAGGCGCTTTATGTTGTCCGCAGGTTTGCGTTAGGGGAGCTATCGCTTAGTTGAGCGAGAGTGAGTTCAGACTAAGTTATCGGGTGAATAAACTTTAGTTCGAGACTGAGGTTTAAGACCTGCAGTCGAGCTACTTAAATACAGTTTGGGTCGTGCTAAATATACTACAAGTGTCTGCAACGGTGCGTTAAGCACACAATACCCTCATGGTGAATGCGATCAAGTCCGGATATTTAGCATAGCAGGATTACGATGGAGCCGATAAGATATGATACGGCGTGAAATCGTAATATTACCCCCCTGTTAAGGCAGTCGTCCCGACTGCATTATAGTTTGGTTTCGGAAGGTAGGCTCCCACGAGTGATGGTGCATTTGGTTTTATCAGGTATTCTTGAATAGCCTGTACCAATGGATGGTCGGTTTCCGACTCCGTTACTGATTCGTGTTCTGACCAGGAATCGGATTCGTCCTCGTTTTCCCACCACTCTGCTGGGGGTCTGGTGATGAAAGAGACTTGTTCGAAGTCTTCAATCGCGTCTCGGGCATTGTCCAGGTCTTGTTCGTCTACCCAGGAGTTTTCTTCTCGTGGATATCCCTTCCACTTTACCAGGTATTCGATTCCTGTTCCGCGTCTCCTCCTTCTCTTTCCTCCTCCTGTTTCTCTTCTGTCTACAATTTCCTCTACTTCGTATTGCTCCTGTCCGTCTATGAGATCTGGCGGTGGTGGCAAGGGCTGTATCTGGATTGGGAACTCCGGCGGATGGTATGGGGTTAAGAGTACTTCGTTGAAACGGTCATGGATTTTCCAAGAGGCTGGCAGTCGTAGTTTGTAGGCTGACGCGCCGTGCTTGGAGATTACTTCGAAGGGTCCTACACGCTTGTCTCCTAGCTTCTTCATTGGTCGTGGAAGCGCTAGGTTTGTAGAGTCTAACCATACTTTGTCTCCTGGTTTGTACTCTATCGCCGCTTGTTGGTGTTTATCGTATTGCCTTTTCATGCTTTCGGCGGCTTTTTCTAGTGCTTTCGCCGTTTGTTCATGTACCTTCTGTATGTCCATTATGAATTCCCTTGCCGCCGGATTGGTTCCTTCCTTGATCGTTAGTGGAGCTAGATGGGGTTTTTGTCCGTGATTTATTTCAAACGGGGAGTAGCCAGTTGCTGAGTGCCTTCGATTGTTGTGCTGGAATGCGGCAAGTGGCAGCCATTCGCTCCAGTCACTTTGTCGATGATTTATGAAAATGCGGAGATATTTTTCTATCTCCTGGTTTGCGCGTTCGGTTTGTCCGTCCGTCTGTGGATGATACGCCGTGGACGGGTTCCCTTGAATGTGGAGCATTTCGTATAATTCCTTCATGAATTTTGATACGAACTGTGGCCCCCGATCTGATATCACCTTTTGCGGCATTCCATGCTTCGCCCATACGTGGTCCCTAAGGATCTTGGCCCATCCTTTCGAGGTTAGTTCGGTGGAGCATGGTACTGGGATTACTTCCTTCGAGAAGCGGTCTACGATCATTAGGATGGCGTTGTACCCATTGGAGTCCGGTAATTCGCCTATCATGTCGACAGTGATATGTTCCCATGGTCGAGATGGTACTGCATGCGGATGGAGGGGAGCTCTCTTCCGCTGCGTGCTTGTCTTGGTGCGTTGGCACGCTTCGCATCCTTTCACGTACTTTTCCACGTCGTTTTTGAGCTTTGGCCACCAGTATTCTCGTTGTACGAGTTCCTTGGTTTTTTCGATCCCAGGGTGTCCGGCAGTAATATGGTCATGATGGATGGCTATTAGTTCTCCTCGTAGTTTGGCGTCCCGAGGCACGTATAGCCGTCCATCATAGTACATCAGCCCGTCCTTCTGTGTTATTCCCCTGGAATGGTGAAGCGATGCTTCAATCCCTTTGTCCCATCTCGTTACATCTCGCAGCGCCGTCCGAAGGCGTTTATGGATTTCCTCTTCCCCGGGCATGATTAGTGCTCGGAACATCTCTGGTTTCAGCATCACTACTTCTCGGTTATCCTCTCCTCCTTGGTCGTGGTCTGCTCTTCTGGATAGTAGGTCTGCCTTCTTGTTTGCCGTCCCTGGTTTGTGATGCAGGGTGAAGTGGTATTCTGCTAGTTCCGTTACCCATCGTGCTTGCCTTCTATTGAGCTTTTGGGGTTTACGGAAATATTGCAGGTTCTGGTGATCTGTCCAGATTTCAAACTCCTGGTAGGCGCCCATTAGGTAGTGTCTCCAGTCTTCGAGGGCCAACATTATCGCCAGAAGTTCCTTGTCATAGATTTCGTAGTTGCGTTCCGTCACGGTTAGGGCCTTTGAAAGAAACGCTACTGGCCTCCATTTTCCTTCTTGTTCCTGGGATAGCACGGCTCCTACAGCTCCTTCACTTGCGTCCGCTTCTACTCTATACCTTCCGGTACGATTTGGTATTGCCAGCACTACTTCTTCTGCCAACTTTCTTTTTATTTCTCGAAACGCCTTCTCTTGTGCCGTTCCCCAAACCCACTCTGTCTTTCCGGTAAGTTGGGTTAGCGGTCTTACGTGTTTGCTGTAGTCCTGGATGAACCGTCTGTAAAAGTTGGTGAACCCTAAGAAGGATTGTAATTCTCGCTTCTTGGTAGGTTGCGGCCACTCCGTGATTCCT
Organism: Desarmillaria tabescens; assembly: GCF_030435595.1. NCBI lineage: Eukaryota > Fungi > Basidiomycota > Agaricomycetes > Agaricales > Physalacriaceae > Desarmillaria > Desarmillaria tabescens. Next base: position 18,655 of record NW_026848390.1, on the reverse strand, counting down.
TTTACTTTTACGGGATCCATGCGAATTGCTCCTTGGCTAATGATCACCCCGAGGTATTCGGTCTCTAATACCTCGAATTCGCATTTCTCCGCCTTCAGGAATAGGTTATTGGCGCGGAGGATCTGCAGGACCTCTCTCACAACGGCCTGGTGTCTGTTCTTGTCTTTTGTACAGATCAAGATGTCGTCCAGGTATACTGTAACGTCTCCTCGTGCGATTTGTTCTTTGAACAAATCGTTCATCATCCATTGGAATGTTGCCGGGGAATTGGTGAGTCCGAAAAACATCACCATGGGTTCGAACAATCCCCGATTGGTTCGGAAAGCTGCTTTCCATTCGTCTCCCCTTTTGATGCGTACATTGTTGTATCCCCATCTGACGTCTAATTTTGTGAAATATTTGGCATCCTTGAGCTGGTCCATCAATTCCCCAATTAAGGGGAGAGGGTATCGGTTCTTTATGGTCAGCTCGTTCAGCTTTCGATAATCTTGCACTGGTCGAAGCTTCCCATCTTTCTTTTTGACAAAAAAGAAGGGTGACGCCATGGGGGACTTGGAGGGCCGAATCCTTCCCGATTCCAGATTTTCGTCTAGAAATTTATCTAGCTCTTCTTGTTCCGTAGGGTTCAGGGGGTAGACTTTGCAGTCTAGACTGGCTTGTGCGTTGGGAATGAGTTCTATAGCATGGTCCCATGGTTTTCGAGGTGGTAGCTCGTCAAAGTTTTCCTTGTCGAAGACGTCTTTGAAGTCCCGATACGCTTCGGGGACTATTTCTTCAAACGTCTTGGTTTCCTTTGCCTGGTTTGCTTTGGCGGCTAACTCGTTGGCTTTACTTCCCATGGCCCGTACTCGGAAGGCTTCTTCAAAGTCCACTATGAGGATAGTGTCTCCTTCCTCTACTTCTGTTCCCCATCCTTGCTCTGGATCTTCGTCTGGTAATTGGAATGGTATCTTGCGGCACGAACATCGGGCTAACGTTACTGCTCCGGTTTTCCAGTCGATGATCGGGTTGTGACGCTTGAGCCAGTCGTGTCCAAGGAATAGGGGTACGTTTCCTAAGTCCACGACGGCCAGATCGATTTTTTCATGATGGTCTCCAATCGTCATTCGAAGTTCGACGACCTCTGTGATGTCTCCTCCCTTATTTCTGCTGCCGTCTGCGTTGTATACCGCCTGTGCCTTGGATAGTTTTACGGTGTTCATTTCGTTCTCCCGTACGAACGCTCTGTTTATGCAGCTTCCTGTGCACCCGCTGTCCACTAGAGCATCAACCGCTCGTACTTGCCCTGTGTCTAGGGTCTCAAGTTGTACGCGGATGTTAACGCTCCTTCCCCTTCCTCCTCGTATGTATTGAGGGGGAGTACGCAAGTCTTCCATGTTTTGTAAGCATTGCTCCCGTTGACGATAGCTTTCTTTGGAGGAACCGATGAGGTCTAGGACAAGATCCTCATCTACTTCTATCAGTCGTCTGGGGTGTACCCACATGCGAAGGGTGGCTAATTTCCCGTCCATCGTTCTTTCTTGTCTCATTTTTCTCCTAACCCATTCTGCGCTGTGTGGCTTGAGCCACCCTCGGTCCCATTTGTCGTCATAATACTCTTCTTCTAATTCTGTCGTTTCATAATCTTCCGGGTACTCCTCGGTGTGGACCACCGGGTCTTCCCCTTTCCTTTTGAGGCTTTGTTGGTAGCTGTAGTCGTCCTCCTCATCAGGCACTTCTTCGATAGAAACATTCTTTTTATTACAAATGGGAGATGCACATAATGGTCCCACCGACCCGCCCACCGGGGAACACGAGCCCCCGGTGCCATTATGTGTTAGTGATGACGAAGGGAGACGCACCGTGATAGGGGGAGTATAAATGATGTCCCCGGTCGCCTTGACTGTTGTTTGCGGGGGCGGCGGATTTCTTGATAGGGATTCGCGTTCCCTCTTGCGGCTCCGTCGTGTCGGGGTAGTTGGCCGCATAGGGCAGGTGCGTACGTTCCGCCTTCGGGCGAGGCCCTGCATCGTTCCTCTCCCGCCTGGAGGCGCCTTCGCCCACTACTGGCTCGGCCGCTCTTCCTCCGTTTTCTGCGCCGGTACCTACCCTCCACGGAGCGATGTTGACTTTGATCCCGGGTATCCCGCCGCCTTGCGCAGCATGCGCCGCTTGTGCTTTCGCACCGGTGGCCAAGGAGCTTGCGTGGGGTTCTTCTTCGAGCACGGTGGAAATCCCCTGTACACCGTTCTTCTTTATATGCGACTTGGTAATTTCATTTTGTGATAGCGTGAAAGATTTGTCATTGCCTCGAGGTACTACATGCGGTACATTAGTCCGATCAACGGGGTTCTGTGACGCACCACTAAATGAAATTGTGTCCTTTGCCGACGCGCGTTTGTCGCTTACGCCGCCGGCTCGTCTTTTACCTCCTCGACCTTCGACGTGGAGGCTTCTCCTTCTTCATCCTTCAGTACTTGTTGATACATTGCTCGAATTTGGGCGCGTGAGAACTTGGGCTGGTGCTTGACGAGCCACGTACTTTCATCTTTGGGGCACTTGTTGTCTTGCTTCCTGTGGCCTTTGTGCCCGCAGCGGAAGCATCGTCCTTCCTTGCGAAGTCGGTCTATCTCCATGGGTTGACCTTGGCCTCCGTACGTGGTACCCGTTCCTGTCTTCCTGTCACCCTGGGAATTCCCGGAACTTCCGGCTTTTCCCGTTCCCTTGTTCTGCTGTCCCTGCGTTCCCTGATTTCTGCCGGCATCTTCCGCTAGTCCTACTCGGTAGTTGTAGTCCATTTGTTCCACGCGGAACTTCCATTCTGTATAGGTTCGGGGTAGCGCAGTTCCGGTGGCGTGTATCGCGGTCTTTACGTTCTTCCGGATAGCTGGTTTGAGGATTTCGATCATGTATTCCTCATTGTGACGCTTTCCGGATTCTTTGGCCAATCGTTCGAAGTCGCGGAAGAATTCTTTTGCCGATTTGTACGTGTTTTGTCGAAGGCGTTTGAACTCCTGTAGCTTGAGTTCTACTTCCGCGTCTGTTCGGAACTGGTCTTCTACGATTTGCCTGAAGGCAGGCCATGCGGGGTATCGTAGGTATCCGCATGTCTCATCATAGTACTCGTCTCTGGCGTGATTCCACCAGTGCAATGCTTTGTCGGCGAGGCGGAACGTGCAGAATACTACCCGATTTGGGCTTTGTCCATGTGTGTTCATCGTGAATTGTTGCGGGAAAACATTGAAGTAGTCCTCGCACTGATTGAGGAATCGGTCTACGTCACTGGACTCCCCTTTGAACTTTTCGGGAGGGTCCGCGAGTTGCGGTTTTACTTGTCCCCATGGATTTGCGTTGGCCACTCCTACGATAAAGGGTGGTGGCGTGTTCGGTGGTTGTACGGGGTCTGCGGGGATGGGGATTGTCGCGGGTCGCGGTAGTGATCGTAGTGCCGGGTTGTGATGTGGCGAGAGTGGGCCTTGTGGTACTGGTGCCGGTGCTGGTGCGGCAGGGACAGCTGCTGCGGCTGCGCTTCCTGGTGTTCCTGCGGCTGCGAATAGCCGACTAGGGTCCACGTACCCTGTTCTTCGGAGAATGGACAAGTGGCTGAGATCTACTGTGCTTCCACTCGACGCTTCTGATGGGACGGGCACCTGGTATCGTTCTCCAGGGTCCGTGTAATCGTCCGGGTGTACTCGGTTCCACAAGATGTTCGTGTGGAAAACCGTCTCTCTATAGATCACTTCCGCTCCAATTTGTGAGTTCTTTTCCTTCTGGAAATACCTTCCTTGCGGTGAACTGTTCCATGACAGTTCTCGCGGTAACTTCCTTTCGATCCATCGCAACATCTCTAAATATGTCATATCTTCTAGCTCGGCCTCAGTAGGTTCCCGAGCTAGATCCTTCCATGAATTCGGGGATAATATCCTCCTCTCCGTATTCTCCGACCCTATGCTGCTGCTGTAGGTCGAAGTCCGCCCTATTCCAGGGCTCTCGTAGATTTCGCCTTCTTCTAAGTCCGATAGGTCGGACCCGCTCGAAAGGCTCCGTGCTTCCCGTGATGATACGGTTCCAGTTTCTAATGATTCTTGCCCACTCATTGACCCTGAGAATGACTTGGTCGAAGTCTGGTCTTCGGGGTCGATCCCATACCCATGGTGCGATGTATGGTACTGGGGCTGCGAAAGGGTGTTCGGGGGCGATTGGATAGATGGCGTAGGGGACGACAGATGCGGGGGGTTCAATTCCCTCGTGCATTCTCCATGCGTCGGCGTAGTCCTGTGTTTGTCTGCATATATCGCAGCTGGAGTCGGCGTCGTATGTGGGCTGGCAGTGATCGAGCTCGGTTGTGGCTTCTCCGGCCCTATCGTTGACGATGATTGGGGTGTTTGGGCGCGTGACGAGCTGGAGATAGCTTCCTTCATCGTCGGAGGAGTCACTGCGGGCGTAGTAGTAGCCCCACGTTTCTCCTCTGGAGTCGAGACGGGGAGGGGACCAGTTGTTGCGCGGCCCTGGGAGCTCTTCGCCGTTGTCGTCTTCCTCTGAATCGCTGTCTTCTTCATTTGAACTGCTTCCAGTTCCATTTTCAGCCTCTCTTCTTTCTCCCAGATGATATCTAAGCCCTCTTTGATAGAGGCGCTGTCCGTCTGAATCATATCCAGGGTTGGCGGCTGAGTTTTCTGTTGAGGTTGGGGAGGGGGCGTCCCAGGGATCACTTCCTTCGCTTTCCCCTTCGTCTTCTTCCTCGGTAATGGGAGAGAGAACACGCTGGCCCACCCCTTGTTCGTAGAGTCCTCGCTCTTCTTCTTCTTCAACGACTGGGCCTCTTTGTGCGGGCCATCCTTCCATTTCGGTGCTGGACTCGTCTGAGTCGGAGTCCTCTTCTGCGTTCCACCCGTTGTCGGTGATGAAGATGAAATGGATAATGGGTTCGGGTCTGTGGTCGACGTACTCGGGAGGGGGTGTGTTCGGTCGTCTAGCCTCCGGGTTGGGGGTTTCGACGGGGACAGTTTCTTCGGAGACTGGCTCCTGGTTTCGTCGGTGCTCGTATCCATATAGGAAGGCGAGATAGGTTATGGCTATGAAGCCTTGAAGTCCAAAGAGGTCGGTGAGGTATTGTTCGACAGGGTTCATTCGTTACTGTTCGTCAACGTGGTTGTTGATGAAGAGTAAGAAAGTCTCGAACTAATTGTTAGCGACCGATTTCACAAACAAGATCAAACAACTAAGCGTGACTCGCACTTCGGTCAGGTGCTTTATGTTGTCCGCAGGTTTGCGTTAGGGGAGCTATCGCTTAGTTGAGCGAGAGTGAGTTCAGACTAAGTTATCGGGTGAATAAACTTTAGTTCGAGACTGAGGTTTAAGACCTGCAGTCGAGCTACTTAAATACAGTTTGGGTCGTGCTAAATATACTACAAGTGTCTGCAACGGTGCGTTAAGCACACAATACCCTCATGGTGAATGCGATCAAGTCCGGATATTTAGCATAGCAGGATTACGATGGAGCCGATAAGATATGATACGGCGTGAAATCGTAATAACACCAGTGAATGACCTTCCTGTAAAAAGTTCCTAGACTTAGGAATTCATTAGAGAAAGCTTAGCTTTGCTAAGAGCACTGAGAATAAGAGAAACTCTTCGAGATATTGAAGTATAGTTGGATCGCATTAGAAATAATTGCTCCCCCTAGAACTTACAAGGGTGATTGTAGTTTGTGTAGTTGTGTGAGTGTGTGTGTGGGTTTTTGAGGTTTGCCTTTTAGCATGCTCACTATTCCACAGGTGCCCACAGCCAGCCTCTTCATTTGGAGCCCACCGCGAGGGGGAGTTTCAACTGTGAATTAACCTTACTTCAAGTTTCGTGGAGAATCTTTACACTTCGGTGTAACTAGCTACTAAGCTTATCGAAGATTTCCTTCTCAAGGAGCAAATCCATTGGTCCTTCTAACCCAAGGACTGCCAACAACCAAGGTAACCCCTCACAGAGAAAACCATCATCCCATAAACCAGGACAACCAGGACCTTCTCTAAGTCGGGACCCTGTAACTAGAGCACAAAAATCAGCGAGCAGACTAACTGTTCCACCCCTCTTCCCATTCCAGCCTGTGGAACAGGTACCCAAGAGAGGAAGAACCGGTCAGGCCAGCCCATCGCAGCGAGTGCCCTCAGCACGTGCAGAGAATATCCCTGCTCCAGTAACAGCTACTCATCGTAGAGCTTGTAGTTCTAGTATTCCCGGACCTTATGGTATGATTAGAGCTCCACCAAGCTCGCACCAAAATCACAACCCGAATTTAATTATTCCCCCCTTTTGTACTGCAGTCACTATGGCTCAGTCTATGCCCAGCCCGAATGAAAAGGCCATGCCCATTTTTGATAGCTCAACAGACCCTGAAGAGCTTGAGAGATTCTTTGAATGCTTGGAAGATTTATTTTCCAAGTGTGCCATTACCAATGATAAAGAAAAGAAGCGTTATGCGACCGTATACACTGATATCAAGACCGCCAAGCAATGGAAGGTCATTGATCACTATGAAAACAGGACATACAATGATTTCAAAAAGGAAGTCATGGGTAGCTATGATGGCACACTTGCTGGGGACCGAGATGCTGTGCAGGAACTAAAGCAATTGGTCTGAAGATATAATCTTTCACCCATTCAAGAAAAGTCCGATTTTATGTTGTTTAAAAGAGAGTTCCAAGTACTGGCAGCTACGCTTACAAAAGATAAAGTACTGTCAAATAGAGAGCTCGTCGACCACTTCCTTACGCCGATGTCAGAGGAACTGTACCAGTCGATCAAAATTAGGGTGGAACGGTTGCCTCTACCGGCGGGGAAAACTAAGAGAGACCTGGCAAACCTGTATACCTTAGAAGAGGTTATGGCCAGTGGGCTTGACGTCCTGCAAGGAGTGTTCTCCTCGATGGATCGAAAAAGAAACGAAGCATGCAGGCTAGATACAGCTGTATTGGCCTCGAGGGAGATGTACAGAGCTTGCCCAGGTACGAGAAATAGTGTGTCACCCAAGCCAGCAATAAAACAAGAAGACTTTGGAGGATTCTTGGCGTCAATGAAGGATATCTTCGAGCAGCAAACCCAGCAGGGAAACCAGAGGATTGCAGCTCTAGAGAAAGCCTTCATCGAACAACAGAGAGGCCTGATGAGCTTCTTACAGAATCAGCAGCTCCAGATGCAGAACCAAGTACAGCACTTGAATCAGCAGCCTCAGTTTAGCACGTGCACTCTGAATCCAGGGTTTGGGAGTCTCCCAAGGTCTGGTAATGTCAATTCCGGAGTGAGCTCACTAGACTGTTGGTTCTGTGGAGAGAAAGACGGGCACATATCTGCTGAGTGCCCTACAAAAATGGACTATGTCAATACAGGAAAGATAGTCCTCATGAATGGTAGAGCTCACCTGCCAGGCGGAGGGATCATTCCCAAGGAAATAAGGGATCCCTACATCAAGAACAGAATTGATGAGTATTATGCTCATCTGGATGCGTCAAAGAACCTGAGTCAGAACATGTTACTGTCGGGGCCAGTGACTCCTGGTCTGCTGAACGTCTCAGGCTCGCTGGCGGTCCTTCTCCAAGAAAAGCAGGACTTGGAGCATGAAGTTTATGCACTCCACTCGCAAAACAATGCAGGAGGAGGCAGGTCAGGGCTGAGAACCAGAGGCAGAGGCCCTAGCTTAGAAGATCCGGAATGAGAAATGCCCACAGATGAAGAGAGGGAGCAGGGTTTTTCTAGATGTTCAATGAAGGCGGGCGGTGTTAAGCACTAACCCTAATCTGAACCAAGGCTGATCTCTATCCTGTCACTTGCATTCGGTGATTCAGTGTTAGAGAGGCGTTGGTAGATTGCGAGAAGTTAGGCATCACTTTATAGCAAAAGCAAGGAGCTTGTAAGAGTTAGGAGTATATAACCTTAGCCGATGATGAGCCTAAACTTCCATGGCAATGGCAAAAACCAAAACTCTAGAGGAGTTCATGGCAAATGGCATGTAGCGGCAATAAAGGCTTTGTTGTTGTGCGAGTGTTTCGGTGCACCTCCATGCGATGAATTCCTCAAGAACACAAGTATACACTGCGACTTTTCAGTCAGTGAAGTAGTACTCTTAACGATCGAGTACTAGAAAACGTTGGCTGTAAGTCAGGAAGGGTCTCGATAGTCGAGAAGGAACAGAATCCGGTATAACTGGGAATACCAGCAAACCGTGAACAAAGTGACAGCAATTTAACTAGTAAAAGCCGTGGGCAATGTTGATGAAATTAGAGAAAATGCCATCAAAGAGCAATACCATTGGCAAGATAACAAATACCGTGATGGCAAGAGATGAAGACTGTAGTCGAGAAACGAGAAACTGGTGGTAAAACGAAGATAAGACAAACTGGCAATGATATGAGGGGGAACTAGTGACGGCAAAACGATGGCTGGGACTGGACTGGACTGAAACTGAAACTATACTGAGGTTAACGACAGCAAAACAAAACTGATACTAATCCTGAGTCTACATGGAGACTATCCTATACTGAAACTGACAGCAAGATACCAAATACCATGACTGATGATCCTATACTGAAGCTGTTGACTGAAATTCTGTGACAGATGCTGCTGGCAGCAATAACGATCCTAATCTGAGTCCACACGGGGATGTAACGATCCTGAACTGAACTGGGTAAAACGATGGTGACGTAGAAGGTGAAAACTGATGAAAACGATGCTGGCTGGTGAAAGTGAAATGATGCTGGCGGATTAAAAGATAAAAGCGAGTTGTGGACACCAAATTCCATGTATTGGCGCAATATGAGCGTACACCAATACCATTAGAAGAAAAGCAGTGACAGAGAGTATAACTTGGAGTGACTATGTTGTTATTGTCTATCTCCTAGCGAGTACAAGCGATAACGGTGGTCGATAACGTGGATGATGGCTAGTGTCCAGTAACTTGTGTCTAGCAACTCCTACTACACTAGCTTTTATACTACAAGTCTGGAATAAAATTAGAATACTTGAAACGAGTCCTTAGTAAGTCCTTAGTACATTGATTGGTAAGAAATGATACAAAATGCATGCTCCCAGAGTTCTAAAGTAACAGCACCCACATGGTTTTACCATGTATAGACTTAGTGATCAGAAAGAATTCCCCCAACATATGGACTCTTGGGCTGCTGTGTTGCTGTGGCAAAGTACACTGAAGGTAGTACACTGAAGTAGATGCATGCGGCATTATCTTGGCATTGTAACAGCCTTAGTAAAGTGAGTGGAAAGGTCACAGTATTAGGTCTTTTGCTGTGGAGTTGATACTTTGACTGTGGCATTCTTCTAAATGATGCTTGATGCTGATGTCATTGATGGCTGTGCTGGGCGATCAATGATGGTCCTAATTCCATGAGATCTGCAATCAGGTGCCTGGTGGCATTAATGAAGTGGCGCATATTGATACGGAATACGAGCTGAGAAGGATAGTTGGCAGTAAGAGTGGGTATTGCTGTGATTGCAATCATTGACTTAGTGAAAGTCCGCTAAGTGGACAAGGCATTTATTATAATGCTAAAATCCACGAATTCTGAGCGTACAGAGCCTTGAGGCTCATCACTGAAGCTGGGGTCTAAGGCCACAGCATAGGCTAGCTTAAATACATGTTAGACTCGTACTAAGAATAGTGTCTACAAGGGCGCATGCAGTGAGAAGTGCATCTTTCAATGAATGAGGAGAGAGGACACTAAAAGAAGTGTACTCCCGACAAATGAGAGTAAAGAGTGCATATCACCTGCATCTGCATGGGACTCCGTCTGAATAGGCTGCATCCTGTAGACCGCTCTCGACTGGCGGTCGACTCTCATCGAACTACTAAGAAGCATGATGCCATCAAGAGAAGCATGATGGCACATGTGGGTCATCAGTCATCTGGGATGCGGCAGCTGTGAACTGGGGTGACGGCAACCAGGTAAGTGGGTAAAGAGTGTGCCAGCAGAATATCATGGGTCCGAGAGATAAGATAGGCAGGTCTGGGGTTCTGAGGGATAAGGATAAGATAAGATAAGGAAAATAGGGGTAAAACTGTAATAATACCCCCTGACTAAGACTGTCATCCCAACAGTCCTTTAGACGTACTCACCCCCTGAGTTGAGGGAGTTAGTAGATTCCATATCTGATTCGTAGTCCTTGTTTTGTTCCCAAGCAGACATGCCCTGTTCTTCTAGGAGGAAGTTGGGGTTGGTCTGAGTCGTTAGAGGAGACATGGAGTGCTCGTCTTCGAAGATGTCTTCATCCGTGTCCAATGAATAAAAGCCCTGCTCGTCGGAGGATAATGGATCGGTATGATTCCTGCCAGCAGTTGGAAAGAGTGTTGAGCTCTCAGTTGCTGAAGAGCCAGGAGATGATATGGTTATGCATCCTCCTTTGTTTTCCAAGTGTTGCAAATCGTGATCCTGTACGCAGTCTTCCTCGTTCTTGTATTCCTTGATGAGTTCTTCGGCATTGGCGAGATTGCTTCTCTTGACCCAAGTAGCCTCCTCCACTGGGTATCCCTTCCATTTGACCAAATATTCTGTTATGGTCCTCCAGCTGTGTCCTCAGCTGATGATTCAGTCATGGTCCTGAAGTAGTTCCTCTACTTCATATTCTTCTTTGCCCTCCACAAGTTCTGGCTTGGGTGGTGGAGGTTTCTCTTGATTGGAAAACTCCGGAGGGACGTACGGAGTTAGGTACCGTTTATTGAACTTGTTGTGGATCTTCCATCCTGGTGGCAGCTTTAGTTTGTATGTGGAGGGCCCCTTTTTGGAAACTATTTTGAAGAGGCCGATGCATTTGTCACCTAGCTTTTTTGCCAGTTGGGGGAGGTGAAGGTTGGTTGAGTCCAACCAGACTTTATCTCCTGGTTGGTACTCCTGTGCAGGGCGAGTGTGTTTGTCATAAGCCTTTCTCATAACTTCGACGGCTTTATTCAAAGAGTCTTCCGCTTGTTTGCGCACTCTCTGGAGGCTTTCGATGAAGTCAGTTACCGATGGTGTTTCCGACTGCCTCACCGTGGTTGGGCGAATTTCCCCATCTCGTCCAAAGACGATCTTGATGGGGGAAAAGCCCATTGCAGAGTGTTGGCAGTTGTTGTGAGTGAATGCTGCCCACTGCAGCCATTTGCTCCAGTTGTCCTGTTTGTGGTTAACGAAGACTCAAAGGTATTTTTCAAGTTCCTGGTTAACCCACTCCGTTTGTCCATCCATCTGAGGGTGATAGGCTGTTGACAGATTTCCTTGAATATTCATCATTGCGTATAGTTCAGTGATGAATTTTGACACGAATTGGGATCCCTGGTCAGAGATGACTTTGGAGGGGGTCACCCCAAATCGACAAATGATCTCGTCACGTAAGATTTTGGCCCATCCGCTCGATGAGAGTTCCTTCGTGCATGGGATCAACACGATGTATTTCGAGAATCGGTCTACGATGACTAATACCATGTCGTAGCCCTTGGATTCTGGAAACCCAGTGATCATGTCAACTGAGATGTGTTCCCAGGGTCGGGATGGTACGGCGTTGGGATGTAGCAGAGCTGCTTTCTGCTGCGTATCAGTTTTTGTCCTTTGACACGCCTTGCATCCTCATACATAAGTTTCCACATCCCTTTGCATTCTGGGCCACCAGTAGTCTCTTAAGACTAGTTCCCTGGTTTTTTCAATGCCCGGGTGTCCTGCGGAGACATGATCATGGTGATGGGAGATGAGTTCTCCCCGTAGGGTGTGGTCACGAGGGACATAGATATGTCCATCGTAGAATAGAAGGTGGTCTTTCTCAATGACCCCCTTCTCATGATTGAGGCTTGAAGCGATTCCTCAGTCCCACCGTTGGCGATCGCTTGTCGCTTTTCAAATTTTGCCATGAATTTCTTCTTCTGTTGGCATTATTAGGGCATGGAAGAATTCTGGCTTCAAGAGGACAATATCGTCATTGTCCTTCTTGCCCTGGTCATGGTCAGCCTTCCTATTGGATGCTCCCAGCTTGTGGTTGAGCATGAAGTGGTATTCTGCTAGTTCAGTAACCCACCGCACCTGTCTGCAGTTGAGTTTCTGGGGTTTGCGGAAATATTGCAGATTTGAGTGATCCGTCCAGATTTCGAAATCTTGACGAGCACCCATAAGATAATGTCGCCACTCTTCCAAGGCAATCATTATTGCCAACAGTTCCTTGTCATAAATCTCATAATTCTGTTCTGTCACGGAAAGGGATTTCGATAGGAATGCAATCGGGTGCCATTTTCCTTCCTGTTCCTGTGACAGGATGGCCCCGATTGCTCCTTCGCTGGAGTCTGCCTCCAAGCGAAACTTGTTGTAGTCATTTGGCATCGCCAAAACGACTCCCGTTGCAAATTGATGTTTGAGTTCCTCAAACGCCTCTTGTTGTTCCTTTCCCCATGTCCAAGGGTTCTTCCCAGTGAGTTTCGTCATTGGTTTGATGATTGCGCTATAGTGTCAGATAAATCGCCAGTAGAAATTGGTGAATCCCAGGAACAACTGTAATTCCTGTTTCTTGGAGGGTGCTGGCCAGTCCATGATACCAGTGATTTTTACTGGATCCATTTTAACAGATCCTTCGCTGATAATGACCCTGAGGTACTCTGTCTCGAGTACCTCGAACTCACACTTTTCCGCCTTCAAGAACAACTTGTTCTTGCACAGGATCCTCAGGACTTCCCGCATGATTCTTTGGTGTTCCACCTTGTCCTTGGTGAAGATGAGGATGTCATCCAAATAAATGGTGACCTTTCCTTGAGCGATGAGATCTTTAAAGATATCATTCATCATCCACTGGAACATGGCTGGTGAATTGGTTAATCCAAAGAACATAACTATGGGCTCATAGAGCCCTCGGTTAGTGCAGAACGTGGCCTTGAATTCGTCTCCTTTCTTGATTCGAACGTTATTGTACCCCCAACAAATGTCTAGCTTAGTGAAATACCTCGCATCCTTCAGCTTATCCATAAGATCGGAGATAAGCGGTAAAGGATAATGGTTTTTGATGGTTATTTCATTAAGCTTGCGGTAGTCTTGTACTGGCTGCAGTTTTCCATCCTTTTTCTTGACAAAGAAAAAGGGAGATGCCATTGGGGATTTGGAGGGTCAAATTCGGCCAGTAGCCAGGTTTTCATCAAGGAATTTGTCCAATTCCTCCTGCTCCTTTGGGTTCAGGGGATATATCTTGCAATCCAAACTAGCATTGGTATTGGGAATCAGCTCAATGGCATGATCCCAAGGTTTGCAAGGGGGAAGCTCATTGAAGTTCTCCTTGGCAAAGACATTGATGAAGTCCCGGTAGTGTTCGGGGATGATTTTCTCAAACAATTTTATTTTCTTTCCCTCGTTGGCCTTGGCTGCTAAGTCATTGGCTTTATGTCCCACCGCTCGTACGTGAAAGGCTTCAAAGTCTATGATGAGGATAGTGTCCCCATCCTCGACTTCAGTTCCCCACTGCTGTTCCAGGTCCTCATCTGGGAGTCGGAACGGTACCTTGCAGCAGTCACAGCACGCTAAGGTTACTGAACCTGTGTTCCAGTCAATAAGTGGGTTATGCCTTTGTAGCCAGTCGTGTCCTAGGAAGATGGGTGTTGTTCCTAGGTCAACGACTGCTAATTCGATACGTTTGCTGTGGTCTCCGATCTTGAGTCGGACCTCAGTGAATTTGATGATGTCGCCACCTTTGTTGCGAGTACCATCCGCATTATAGACTGGAGTGGGGTGAGCCACTTTATGCAAGGTAATACCATGATCATGGGTCCATTGCTGGTCAATAGTACTTCCGGTACAGCCACTGTCAATCAGGGCCTTTGCGGAGTGATGGGCCATAGTATCAAAGGTCTCCAGTTGTAGGGTGATCATGATATTTTGCCCCTTCACTCCTCGGATGTATTGGGGTGGTTTGGTAAGCTGGTCCATATGTTCCAGCTTTCGATATTTGTCCCGATAGGACTCCCTGACTTGGTGTTCCAAGTCGGTAACCAGCAGCTCATCCACCTCCGTTTGTCATCAGGGGTGGACCCACTGTTTGAGAAGTGATATCTTCTCTCCTGGGGTCTTGGCGAGTTGCATAGCTCGCTGAGTCCAGGCAGCTCTGAAGGGCTTCAGCCATTGGGAGCCCTGAGAGTACTCCACCGATGCTGACTGTATCGGGGTCTTCCTCTCGTTGTCACAGTCCATAGGCCACAAAGGCCCTGCTCCTATGACTGTGCGACTGGTCAGTTCCCTTTCACCTCAGTGCGGACACCCACTCGGGTTAGTTGGGACTTCATTGGATTTTGGAGAGTTCTGTAAACTCTTTAAATAACTAGGATTGTCTCTGCTGTTAGTGCTATCCTTAAAGGGGAGACATACCTGAAAGGGGGAGTCTCTCTCTCCTGTGCGGCCTGCTTGATCCTTGTGGGCAATTGAGCTTTTTTGGCCGGTGTCCTCTAGGGTAGAGGTGGCCGTTCCTCAGGTATCCTTTCTACTTGGTTCCACGTGTGGTGCTGGGTTATCTTCAGAGGCTTTACAACAGTCCACCATCGGGTCCACTGGGCTTTGCCGGCCCTCAGCTTTGTCCCTAGGCTTGCCTGGTGTCCCTGACCTCACCATCACTGAAGTGGTCTGTCATTGGGGAACCTTGATGCCTGGAGGAGATGCCAGTTCACCATCGTCTGGATCCACTGCCACTATGTGTGGCTTTCCCAGGAGTCGGACTTCGTAGTCCTCGTTTTGACCTCCCATATGGTGGACATCACCCACAGGGAACAACAACGTCACACCCCCAAGGTTCCACCCTTGGTCGCCTGTCAAACTGGTAGGCTCCTCTGCATTGTACATGTGCCCCAAAGGGGTATTTGCAGTGGCTTGGACACAGCAGGTACCACCAGCACTAGGACTTGGCTGGTGGGGTTCATTGCTAGTTAAAGCAGTGGAAATCCCGTGTACACTGTTGATGCGCAAGTTCAAGGGTCCCCCTCCTGCTTTTATGCAAGCATTGGGTGGAGGGGACAGGCGCAAGGAGCCCCGTCGATCCTGGGCTTCATTCCTGGTCATGCCTGAACTCTTGATCCGTTGATCGAGAACTCATTCCAGGTTCTTGATTGAATGATCAAGAGTTGCTTCTGGATCCTTGATCGACTGATCGGGATCCGTCCCGCACTGGTATGGCCTCGAGCTGCTAGTCAGGTCCGACTCTTTCGTGCCCGACCCTCGGGGTTCATTGCCTGACAGGTGGTGGTAATCCCCTGTTACACCGTTCTTGTTTTGCGATTCCTCATAATGCGAGATGAATGCGATATATTGTTGCAAGTATCTACAGATACAACATCAGCATGAATATTCATGTCATGAGGCGCACTGTGATAAACCCCAGCCAACGAAGTAGAATCACAAAGTCCTATGCCGGCGTCTCCTTTGTCTCCTCAATCTCTGTCGAGCTAGCGAGGTCTTCTTCCTCTATTTCTGCTAGGACGGCTCGGAGACGGGCTGCAAAGTTGATGGTTTCTTTGGAAACCACTTCGACTTGTCGGGTGGACATTTATTGTCCTGCCCCTGGTGTCTGGTGTGTCTGCACCAGATGTATCGCTTTTCTCTTTTGAGACTATTGATATCCATAGGTTCACCTTCACTGCTGTAGGTGAATTTAGTGGCATCCCTTCTGCCCTTTGAGCCACTCGAAGAGCCCCCTGCTGTTCTGGGCTTGGAACCAGTGGTCCCGCTGGGATACTTCCCACCTTGGGCAAGATGAACTCAATAGTTCTTGTCCATTTGTAGGACCCTGCACCTCCACTCCCAGGAGGTGGTAGGCCACATATTGTCTTCACCCATTATGATCTCCTTGACCCTGGGCTGGATTGCGAGGGTGATGACTTCCTCCATTTCCACATTATGCAGAAGCGCTCAGCTCCCATGACCAGTTTGTTTGAACTTCTCAAAGAATTTGATGGTCATCTGATTTTTAAAGGTTTTCTCCTTCCCGATATGACTGCGACAAAAGGAATTTATTGTCCATATTTATAGTGGTACCTACAGATAGGATTTCAACATATAAAATTTAGAGCAGGTTTTTACCTGAAAGAAATTGAGTCTTGGTGTACAAAGGCAAATTGCCTGGTTCATTGTGGACTCCTTCCCTTCATCGGTCGTTGCTGAGGGACCTTTGCTCTGCCTTTTAAGCAGAGCGCCATTTGGACCGATCCGATGGGCATCTGTTGTCCCACCTGACATGTCCATTGAATCCACAGTGGAGACATTGCTCCCTCACAAATTCTTGCTGTCCACTTCCTCCTGATACAGTTTCTGGGTGTCCATGAAATGGCATCAATATCGGCCTTTGCCTTCTTATCTCATGCCATTTTGATCTGTCAGTGGGGCACCTTTGGTCTCAACTGAAGTGTCCTGTGTTTCCGCATTAGAAGCATCTCCCCTCTTTCTTGAGACAATCCATGTCCATCCCTTCAGGGTGTGATGCACCTCTGTATTGGAAAAGAGAAAGAACCCTTCTTCCTAGTTCTGGGTCCAGAGTCATGGTCCAAAACACCTCAGATGGTAGGTGTGATTTGGTCCAGTCTCCCCCAGGTCTCCTCATGTTGAAGATGTCTTCAGTGCTGAAATTCAGCACCAAAGATGTGGATGGTCCCGTCATCATCAGAGGAGGTGTCGGTAAGGGTATTGCCGCCTTCTTCTGCCTCTGGGACTGTTTGGTATTCTTCCCCCACAAATAAGGGGGTGGAGAGCGAGTCCCATAGGTTTTCATCAATGTGCGTTCTGGCCATTGGGTTGGGCCAGATGGCCTCATACTGCTCGTTCTCCCATGGAAAGGCCTCATAGGAGGTTTCTGGCCAGGGGGATTCCCAACTGTCCCCAGCAATGAAGTGCCAGGTGTCATCAGCATTTGAGTCAGAGGGCATGGTGGGTAGGTCCCAGGATCCCTCTTCGGGGGTGATCCAGTAATCCACTGGAAAGATGGCCCCCCAATCCAGTATCCCTTTTTCCTCAGCCACTCCTCTTTCCTTCCTAGCCAATTGGTGGATTCCGTGTGCAAGCTGGAGAGCGATTTAGTGATACCATTGATATACCCAGTTACAGAGGCGAGCAGATCTCCTGGAGGTGACTTC
Organism: Desarmillaria tabescens; assembly: GCF_030435595.1. Lineage (NCBI taxonomy): Eukaryota > Fungi > Basidiomycota > Agaricomycetes > Agaricales > Physalacriaceae > Desarmillaria > Desarmillaria tabescens. The sequence goes on along the minus strand of NW_026848390.1, from coordinate 1,566 downwards.
AGATTTGAGCTGGATGACTTCTGCCTCATAGGAGGAGTCGGTGTCTGGGCTCCAACAGGAGACATCTCCCTTGAGGGATAGTTCCTGTGAGGAGGTACCCAGTCCGGTGTGGACTCCCCATGCCTTTCTTGAAATTTCAGTGGGGGAGTAGATTCCCCCTCCGAGTTCTGAGGCATGGAGCATTGGTCCAGCATTTCCAATCAGCTCTAGAGATTCATCTCTTCGATGTCCTCCTGCGTCGGTTTCTACCGGCTGTGGTATGTCCACCTTCTTGATTGATTCCCCGGGTAGGGAGGAAAGGGTTGTTGATTTCTTTGAAGGTGGTTCCTCACCATTCTGCTTTATCAGCGGCGTCTCCATCATCTTTCTCCAGAGTTCGTACACTGATGAGTCAGTTGTACTCGTTGGTGTAGAACTGTTGAATGTCAGTGAGGATGGAGATACTGGGATCATCCCAGGATCCATTGGTATCTTCCCAGTATCCAGTCGCAAATTGTGGATTTTCGGAGTATTGGGTCTGAAGGTGGTCGCCTCCTGTGATGGGGAGTTGATCCATCTCATGGGTAGGATTGAGCACTGCAGTACGAGGGGTGCTTTACTAGGGATGTAAGGGTTTCCAGGATGCAGGCGACAGTAGCATTTGTAGGATTCATATGGTCACCATCGTTTGAACAACGGGGAGAATATAAAATATTCTTGTAGGGGTGAGCAACCCCAAGGACTTGTTGTATAGCGACAAAGGTTTCCAATTTTGAATGTTCTGGATACTACGATCGTTCTGTTAACGAAAACGACAAGGGTAGTCAAGGTAGAGCCTGTTACTCGCCCACTGAATGAGGGTCAGTGCTCTCGAGGGGTACAGGTAGTGTGGATAACTGCGACTGCAGTTAGTAGTGTCAAGGTACTGAAGGTACTTCTGAGGATAATGGCGGCGTGGTCTGAGGGGGTGAGAGGTGTAAGGTTCATTGTACCACAACGAATGTTTACAGCCTGGACTGCTAGATTTCTGTTTGAAAGGTGTCAGTTGGCACTTAATTGTGATGCATCAGGAGTGTCAGTTAGAACCCAAGTGTCAACTAACGCCTGGGCTAACAAATCCCACAGGATCCCGCGCTGGCAGTTACGACATCAGAGACAAGAACCGGCGAGGTCCGGGGTTTGAACCAGCAACGCGGCAAAATATTGACTAAGCTTATGACATCATTGCAACAGCACAGACTTTAACCAGTAGACTACTTGCCTGTTACCAATAGGTGTAATTAAAGCTAAATATAGATCATCCAGTGCAGCCACTTTCTCAATTAGCAACAGCACAAATAGTATGTCGGTGGTGCAGTATTAGATGTCCCGTACTGCCCAATTAGGATTATGATTGTAAATAACTTGATGACATGCAGGAAAGGAGTAAAAATAATGAAATTATGAATAAATGATACAGCATGATTACATCATACAGTGCTCCCCCTCATGGAACTCACTGTTCCCTCAGAGATCCGCATAATCCTCCTCATCCAGCTCCACCTCCTCCTCATCACTCCAAATCCTGATGTTTGTTCATCCCTATCA